>NW_025421886.1:0-85825 GCF_011764305.1 Mustela putorius furo | reverse complement strand
CCAGGTCCGATGTGCTCAGTGTGCGGCCATGTCTGGGTGGGTCCAGGAGGTCCAGGCTCAGGCTGTGTCAGAAAGGGCATTAGTGCCCAGCAGCCTATATATTTGGGGTACAGCCAAATGCGTGCAGGTTATCCGTATTGTGTTTCACAGGGTAGCCCCAGAAGGGCATAATTTTTTCTTCTGGAGGGCAGGCAGATGCTGCTTGTATCTGGAATGCCAAAGTGGGAGGGCCTTTGGGCCAGGAGTCTGAGAGAGGAGTCGGAGAACCAACTGGCGTAGTATTCGGGTTGCGGGTATGGCAGCACAATCTACAGACCTGAATCGATATCTCGTGCATCTGAAGTTCAGGGCCGAGTATCAGAGATTTGCTCAGGTTAGACATTCTGTTACTGGATGCCCCCGTTCTGGATGTGGAGTGGATCACGAGGCCATGGTTGTTTTCCCACGATGGGAGTTGTGAGAGAAGCTCCCAACTGCAAAGATTCTTCGGCAGGGACAATTGAGAATCTGTTGGGTGGCTCCAGGAGAAACGATTCTGAGCAGGGTCTAAGGATGATGCCTGGGTAGCCCACCTCGCATTCCAACTTTGCTCCACGCAACAAAGACAGGTTAGATGCTGCTGGGACCTGGGGGAGCAACCGAGGAGGCTGAGTTGAAAAAGGACTCTCCCCCTGGATGTTGTCCTAATATGATTTTGTGTCTATGGTGACCTTGGAATGAAGCGGCATGGTGGCACTGGGGGCCCTGAAGGATTCCTCCTAAAGAGAGGCTTTCACAAAGCTCCATCATGAAAGTTTCCCAATGTGTACCATGAGATTTGTTCTGATGGGTGAGTCAAGAAACAGCCATATGCTGTTTGTATATTGAAATCCCAGGCCTCTGAAAGATAGGATGCCTGGAAGCCAAACCAATGGATCCGATAGGTGCCTAGGGGCCTTTTCGTTCCTATTTACCTCTGGGGGACATCAATCTACGGGTCCTGAGTGCAGTGCCGGTAGGTGCTCAGATGGGCCCAGGTTGCCCCTGTTTGTCCTGGGAAGCCCCAAATATTGGGATGGCCTCAGGGACTTTGGAGGTTTATCCTCTTAGTAGGGTTGTGGCCATTGGAATGAAAATATACAATTCCCTTGGAGAAGGCAAGCACAGTCGTCAGGTTTGGCTCCAGGGCCCTGAGCCTGTATGGTGTGTAGGCCAGGGCTTTTGGACAGTTGTCTGAAAACACAAACTCGGCTTATGTTTTCGGGTCCATAGGTATGGCAGGACTGATCTACAGACCATGAGGAGAACTCTTCGGGGATATGAAAAAAGGGCGAGTGTGAGGCTCTTGCTCAAATTTTTTGCCTCTGGGATAATATAATGTCACTCATGGTCTTGAAATTTCCGGGTGACTTCATGGGAAATGGACGAGTCTTACTCTCTGGGGGTTTGGCTCTGTCCAAAGAGTTTGGGGTCATTCTGTGGGATGGATGGAAGAAGAAAGTCCTTTGTTCTGTTGGTTGTTGATTTGTTTTTGTTTTGTTTTTCAACCTCAGGTGTCCCACCAAATGAGGGATTCCAGAGTAGAGTTATGGGGAGGGGCGACTGGACAACCAGAAAATCTGGTTAAAAATTTGGGGCCTAGGGACATGTCAAGCCCATTATGACATCTTAATGGTCCCAGCAACTGAGAGGACGTAAACTAGAGGACAGGACTCACGCTGAGGGTCACAATGCGTGTTTTATGCCCCTCGTCGCACTCAAGAATGGGCGGGGGCCTCAGGGTGAATGCTGGTTTTTCCTCCTACACTGAACGTTGGACAACATGCCAACCACAAGGTTTCTTGCCATGAGTAAGGAAGAGTTCTGATTTTCTGCATCTCAGTCAACCATGGGCACTGATTGGAGATAAGTTCTAGGTTCTAAAGCCTGAAAACTGAAGTAGGGAAGAGATGATGACCTAAGGCCATTGCGGGTCCGATGTTCTCAGTGTGCGTCCAGCTGTCTGGATGGGGGCCCCAGGAGGTCCAGGCTCAGGCTGTGTCAGAAAGGGTATTAGTGCCGAGGTCAGCCTATATATTTTGGGGTACAGCCGAATGGCGTGCAGGGTTGATCCTCTTTGGGGGTTTCTGGGTAGCCCCAGAGGCAATGTTTTTCTTCTTGAGGGCAGGGCAGAGTGCTGCATTGTAGTTCTGGATTGCCAAACTGCAGGGCTTGTGGGTCAGTAGTCTGAGGACGGAAGTCTGAGAACCCAAGCTAGGCCTAGGTTTCTGGGTGAGGATATGGCAGGCACAAACTGATCTGCATCGAGATCTCGTGCATCTAATGTCAGGCGAGGATCAGACGATCGCTCAGGTTGGACATTCTGTTCCTGATGGCCCCTTCTTGAAGGGGGGGTGGATCATGAGGCCATGCGTGTTTTCCCACGATGGGAGTAGTGAGAAGCTCCAAACTGCAAAGATTCTTCTGCAGGACAATTGAGACCTGTTGGTTGGTTCCAGGACAACGATTCCCGAGCAGGGGTTCTAAGGATGGATGGCTGGGTAGCCCACCTCGCATTCCCAATTGTCTCCAAGCAATAAGACAGGTTAGATCTGTTGGATCTGGGGGAGCAACCGAGGAGGCTGAGTTGAAATGGACTCTCCCGTGGATGTGTCCTAATATGATTTTGTGTCTATGGAGACCTTGGAATGAAGCGGTGGCACTGGGGACCTGAAGCGTTCTCCTAAAGAGAGGCTTTCACACAGCTCCATCGTGCAAGTTTCCCATGTGTCGATGAGATTTGGATCTGATGGATGAGTGAAGAAAAAGCCCATATGCTGTTATTGAAATCCAGTCCTCTGAGGAGAGATGCTTGGAAACCAAAGCAATGGATCCGTTTTGGTGCCTAGGAGCCTGTTCGTTCCTTTTTTACCTCTGGGGACATCAGTCTACAGGTCTGAGTGCTGGTAGGTGCCCAGATGGGCCCAGATTGCCCCTGTTTGTCTTGGGAAGCCACAAATATTGGGATGGCCTCCGGGACTTTGGAGGTTTATATCCTTTTAATAGGGTTGTGGCCATTGGAATGGCACCACGCAATTCCCTTGGAGAGGGCAAGCACAGCACAGTCGTCAGGTTTGTCTCCAGGGGCCTGATACTCTAGGGCGTGTAGGCCAGGGCTTTTGGACAGTTGTTGTCTGAAAACACAAAAACTCGGCTTATGTTTCAGGTCATAGGAATTGCAGGACTGAACTACAGACCATGAGGAGAACTCTTCGGGATATGAAAAAAGGGCGAGTGTGAGGCTCTTGCTCAAGTTTTTGTCACTGGGCACAGCGAGGGTCACTCATGGGTCGTGAAATTTCCGGGTGACTTCATGGGTAATGGACGAGTCTTACTCTCTGGGGGTTTTGCCCAACGTCCAAAGAGTTTGGGGTCATTCTGTGGGAGTTCTGAATAAGTCCGTTTTTCTGTTGTTGTTGAAATTGTTTTGTTTTGTTTTTCAAAACCTTAGAAGTGTCCCGACCAAATGAGGGATTCCAGAGTGCTCAGTGTGCGGCCAGCTGTCTGGGTGTGGCCAGGAGGTCCAGGCTCAGGCTGTGTCAGAAAGGGCATTACTGCCCAGGTCAGCCTATATATTTGGGGTACAGCCGAATGGCGTGCAGGTTTGATCCTCATTTGGGGTTTCTGGGTAGCGCCAGAGGGCAAATGTTTTTCTTCTGGAGAGCAGGCAGAGTGCTGCATTGTAGTGCTGGATTGCCAAACTGGAGGGCTTGTGGGTCAGTAGTCTGAGGACGGAAGTCTGAGAACCCAAGCTAGGCCTAGGATTCCGGGTGAGGATATGGCAGGCACAATCTCCAGAGCTGAATCGAGATCTCGTGTATCTGAAGTCAGGGCGAGGATCAGACGATCGCTCAGGTTGGACATTCTGTCCCTGATGGCCCCTTCTTGAAGGGGGGGGTGGATCACGAGGCCATGGGTGTTTTCCCACGATGGGAGTTGTGAGAAGCTCCCAACTGCCAATATTCTTCTGCAGGAAAATTGAGACCTGTTGGTTGGCTCCAGGACAACGATTCCGATCAGGGTTCTAAGGATGGATGGCTGGGCAGCCCACCTCGCATTCCAATTGTCTCCAAGCAACAAGACAGGTTAGATCTGCTGGATCTGGGGTAGCAACCGAGGAGGCTCAGTTGAAATGGACTCTCCCGTGGATGTGTCCTAATATGATTTTGCGTCTATGGAGACCTTGGAATGAAGCGGTGGCACTGGGGCCCTGAAGGGTTCTCCTAAAGAGAGGCTTTCACACAGCTCCATCGTGCAAGTTTCCCATGTGTAGATGAGTTTTGTTTTGATAGGTGAGTCAAGAAACAGCCATACGCTGCTATTGAATTCCAGGCCTCTAAGGAGAGATGCCTGGAAACCAAAGCAATGGATCTGATAGGTGCCTAGGGGCCTGTTCATTCCTTTTTACCTCTGGGGACATCAGTCTACGGGTCTGAGTGCCGGTAGGAGCTCAGATGGGCCCAGATTCCCCCATTTGTCCTGGGAAGCCAGAAATATTGGGATGGCCTCAGGGACTTTGGAGGTTTATACTCTTAGGAGGGTTGTGGACATTGGAATGGGCAGATACATTCCCTTGGAGAGGGTAATCACAGTCGTCAGGTTTGGCTCCAGGGACTTGAGCCTGTAGGGTGTGTAGGCCAGGGCTGTTTGGACAGTTTTCTGAAAACACAAACTCGGCTTATGTTTCGGGTCATAGGTATGGCAGGACTGATCTATAGACCATGTGGAGAACTCTTCGGGATATGTAAAAAGGGCGAGTTGAGGCTCTGCTCAAGTTTTTGTCTCTAGATATCGTGTAATTCATGGTCGTGAAATTTCCGGGTGACTTCATGGGAAATGGACGAGTCTTACTCTCTGGGGGTTTGGCCCCGTCCAAAGAGTTTGGGATCATTCTGTGGGATGGAAGAAATCCGTTGCTCTGTTGTTGTTGATTTGTTTTTTTTTCACCCTCAGGTGTCCCACCAAATGAGGGATTCCAGAGTAGAGCCCTGGGGAGGGGCGACTGGACAACCAGAAATCTGGTTAAAAATTGGGGCCTAGGGACATGTCAAGCCCATTATGACATCTAATGGTCCAGCCACTGAGAGGACTTACTAGAGGACAGGACTCTCGCTGAGGGTCACAATGCGTGTTTATGCCCTCGTCGCACTCAAGGTTGGGCGGGGCCTCAGGGTGAATGCTGGTTTCTCCTACACTGAACGTTGGACAACATGCCAACCACAAGGTTTCTTGCCATGAGTAAGGAAGAGTTCTGATTTCTGCATCACAGTCACCCCTGGGCAGTGATTGGAGATAAGGTCTAGGTTCTGAAGCCTGAAAACTGAGGTAGGGAAGAGATGATGACCTAAAGCCATGGCAGGTCTGATGTGCTCAGTGAGCAGTCAGCTGTCTGGGTGTTGGTCACGAGTTCCGGGCTCAGGTTGTCCTACAGTGCATTAGTGCCCAGGTTAGACTATATATTTTGGGTGCCTTCGAGTGCCGTGTAGGTTCTTATCTAAAGAACTCTTCAGGATATGAAGAATGAGCGTGTCTGAGGCGCGTGCTCAGGCTTTTGAATCTGGGTTTTGTATCAGCGATGTCCGTGGAATGTTGGGGAGGCCTCATGGGCCATGGACGAATCTTGCTATCTGTGGACTTTGCCCTATCCCAATTGTTTTTTGTCAATCTGTGGGATGGGAGGACTCCTTTCAGGTTTGTTACCTCAGGTGTCCCACCAAAAGAGGAATTCCAAAGAAGAGCCCTGGGGAAGAGTGAAGGGACAACCCGAACTATGGTTAAAAATTGGGGCCTAGGGGCATGGCAAGCCAAATATGCTGTCTCTCTCCATCTAGCCACTGAGAAGCCTTACCTGAGGACTGGGCTCAGGCTGAGGGTCACAATGCGTGTTGTGACCAATGTGGCCCACAAGCATGGGCGGGGCCTCATGGGCCACACTGGCTTCAACTACACTGAACCTTGGACAACATGCCAACCACAAGGTTTCTTGCCATGGGGAAAGAGTTCTGATGTCTGCATCATTTTCAAACCCAGGCCGTGATTGGAGATAAGGTCTAGGTTTGAAGCCTGAAAACCGAGGTTGAGAAGAGATGACGACCTTCGGCCATGGCGGGTCTGATGTGCTCAGTGTGCGGCCAGCTGTCTGGGTGGGACCAGGAGGTCCAGGCTCATGCTGTGTTAGAAAGGGCATTAGTGCCCATGTGAGCCTATATATTTGGGGTACAGCCGAATGGCGTGCCCCGTTGATCCTCATTGGGGGTTTCTGGGTAGCCCCAGAGGGCAATGTTTTCTTCTGGAGGGCAGGCAGAGTGCTGCATTGTAGTGCTGGATTGCCAAACTGGAGGGCTTGTGGGCCAGTAGTCTGAGGACGGAGGTCTGAGAACCCATGCTAGGCCTCGGTTTCTGGGTGAGGATATGGCAGGCACATTCTACAGACCTGAATCGAGATCTCGTGCATCTGAAATCAGGGTGAGGATCAGAGTATTTCTCAGGTTGGACCTTATGTCCCTGATGGCCCCTTCATGAAGGGGGGGGGGATCACGAGGCCATGGGGGTTTCTCACCATGGGAGTTGTGAGAAGCTCACAAATGCAAAGATTCTTCTGCAGGACAATTGAGACCTGTTGGTTGGCTCCAGGCCAATGATTCCGAGCAGGGTTCTAAGGATGGATGGCTGGGTAGCCCACCTTGCATTCCAATTGTTTCCTAGCAACAAGACAAGTTAGATCTGTTGGATCTCGCGGAGCAACCGAATATGCTGAGTTGAAATGGACTCACCTGTGGATGTGTCCTAATAAGATTTTGTGTCTATGGAGACCTTGGAATGAAGCATGGCACTGAGGCCCTGAAGGGTTCTCCAAAAAGAGGCTTTGACACACCTCCCATGTGCAAGTTTCCTATGTGTAGATGAGTTTTGTTCTGATAGGTGAGTCAAGAAACAGCCATATGCTTGTACTGAAATCCAGGCCTCTGAGGAAGATGCCTGGAAAGCAAAGCAATGGATCTGATTAGGGCCTAGGGGCCTGTTCCTTTTTACCTCTGGGGATATCAGTCTACGAGTCTGAGTGCAGGTAGGTTCTCAGATGGGCTCAGATTGATCCTGTTTGTCCTGGGAAGCCACCACTATTGGTATGGCCTCAGGGACTTTGGAGGTTTATCCTATTAGTAGGGGTGTGGCCATTGGAATGGGCACACACAGAATTCCTTGGAGAGGGAAAGTACAATCCTCAGGTTGGCTCCAGGGGCCTGAGCCTGTAGGGTGTGTAGGCCTGGGCTGTTCGGACAGTTGTCTGAAAACACGAACTCGGATTATGTTTCGGGTCATAGGTATGGCTGGACTGACATACAGACCATGAGGAGAACTCTTCGGGATATGAAAAAGGGCGAGTGCGAGGCTCTTGCTCAAGTGTTTATCTCCAGATTTCGTTCCATTCATGGTCATGAAATATCCGGGTGCCTTCATGGGAAAGGGGCGAGTTTACTCTCTGGGGGTTTGGCCCCGTCCAAAGAGTTTGGGGTCATTCTGTGGGATGGAAGAAGTCCGTTTTTTTGTTGTTGTTGCTTTGTTTTGTTTTGTTTTTAATACTCAGTTGTCCCACCAAATGAGGGATTCCAGAGTAGAGCCCTCGGGAGGGGCGATTGGACAACCAGAAATCTGGTTTAAATTTGGGGGACTAGGGACATGTCAAGCCATTATGGCATCTAATGGTCTAGCCACTGGGAGGACTTACTAGAGGACAGGACTCATGCTGAGGGTCACAATGCGTGTTTATGTCCTCGTCGCACTCAAGAATGGGTGGGACCTCAGGATGAATGCTTGTTTCTCCTACAGGGAACCTTGGACAACATGGCAACCACATGGTTTCTTTCCGTGGATAAAGAGGAGTTCTGATTTCTGCATCACACTCACCCCTGGGCAGTGATTGGAGATAACGTCTAGGTTCTGAAGCCTGAAAACTTAGGTAGGGAAGAGATGATGACCTAAGGCCACGGCGGGGGCTTATGGGCTAAGGGTGCGGTCAGCTGTTCAGGAGGTTCTGGCTCAGGTTTTGTCAGACAGTGCATTACTGCCCAGGTTAGACTATATAATTTGGGTACATTCGAGTGCCGTGTAGGTTTATTCTCATTTAATGTGCCTGGGCAGCTCATTATGCAATATTTTGTTTCTAGAGGGCTGGCAGAGAGCTGCAATGATGGTCCTGAATTGCCAAACTTGTGGGCTTCGGGGCCAGGAGTGTGAGGACGGAAGTCTGAGAACACAAGCTAGACTTGGGATTCAGGGCGAGGTCACGGCATGTACCTCCTGAAGATCTGAAGCAATATCTCATGCATCTGAAATCAGAGCGAGGATCAGACGTTGGCTCAGCTTGGATTTTCTGTTCATGACGGCCCCTTCATGAAGGGAGCCGAAACTCGAGGCTGTGGAGGTTTTCCCACGTTTGGAGTGGTGGGATGCCCCCTCCTAGCATTCCTTCTGCGGGACAATTGAGACCTGTTGGACAGCTCCAGGACATCCCGTATGGATGAGTCCAGACCAACGTTCGAGGATGGATGCCTGGGAAGCCCGCCTCGCATTCCAATTGTCTCCTAGCGACAAGACAGTTTAGATCTGATGGCTCGGCTGGAGCAACCGGGGTGGCTGAGTTGAAATGGACTTTCCTGAGGATGGGTCTAATGTGTGTTTGTGTCCATGAGGGCCTTGGAATGGGGCGGTGGCACCGGGACCCTGAAGTATTCTCCTAAGCTTTTGACATAGCTCCCATGCACAAGTTTCCTTGTGGAGACGAGGTTTGTTCTGATGGGTGCCTCAGGAAAACCCCAATGCTTGTATGGGAATCCAGGGTTTTGAGGAGACATGCCTGTAAACCAAAGCAATGGATCCGATTTTGGCCTAGGGTCCTGTCTGGTTCAATCTTCTTCTCTGGGGACATCCATCTAGGGTATGAGTGGAGGTATATGCTCAGCTGGTGACAGACTGACCATTTTTGTCCCGGGTGACCTATACTATTGGGATGGCCTCAGGGACTTTGGAGGTTTATCCTATTAGTAGGATTGTGGCCATTGGAATGGGCACACAGAATTCCCTTGTAGAGGGCAAGTACAGTCCTCAAGTTGGCTCCAGGGGACTGATCCTGTAGGGTGTTTAGGCCAGGGCTCTTTGGACAGTTGTCTGAAAACACAAACTCGGCTTATGTTTCGGGTCATAGGTATGGCAGGACTGATCTACAGACCATGAGGAGAACTCTTCAGGTTATGAAAAAAGGGCGAGTGTGAGGCTCTTGCTCAAGTTTTTGTCTCTGGATATCGTGTCACTCATGGTCGTGAAATTCCCGGGTGACTTCATGGGAAATGGATGAGTCTCATTCTCTGGGGTTTGTCCTTGTCCAAAGAGTTTGAGGTCATTCTGTGTGATGGAAGAAGTCTGTTTTTTTTTTTGTTGTTGTTGTTGTAGTTTTGTTTTGTTTTGTTTTTTTAACCTCAGGTGTCCCACCAAATGAGGGATTACAGAGTAAAGCCCTGGGGAGGGGTGACTGGACAACCAGAAATCTGGTTAAAAATTGGGGCCTAGGGACATGTCAAGCCCATTATGACATCTAATGTTCCAGCCACTGAGAGGACTTACTAGAGTACAGGACTTACGCTGAGTGTCACAATGCGTGTTTATGCCCTCGTCGCACTCAAGAATGGGCGGGGCCTCAGGGTGAATGCTGGTTTCTCCTACACTGATCGTTAGACAACTTTCCAACCACAAGGCTTCTTGCCTTGGGTAAGGAGGAGTTCTGATTTCTGCATCACATTCAACCCTTGTCAGGGCTTGGTGTTAAGGTCTAAGTTCTGAAGCCTGAAAAGTTAGGTTGGGAAGAGATAACGAGCTAAGACCATGGCGGGTGTGATGTTTTCAGTGTGCGGTCAGCTGTCTCGGTTTTGGTCAGGACGTCCGGGCTCACTCTGTATCAGACAGTGTATTAGTTCCAGGTCAGACTATCTAATTTGGGTACATTTGAGTGCCGTGTATGTCTGACCTCATTCTGTGAGAAACTCCATAGGTCAAAAAATTTCCTCTGGAAGGTAGGCAGAATGCTTCATTTTGTGTCCCGAATTTCCAAATGTGAGGGCTTGGGGGCCAGGAGTGTGAGGACGGAAGTCTGAGAACACAAGCTAGTCATAGGTTTCAGGGCGAGGGCAAGGAAAGCACACTCTGCAGAGCTGCATCGAGAACTCGTGCATCTGAATCAGGGTGAAGATCAGACGTTGGCTTAGGTTGGAGTTCCTGTCCATGACTTACCCTTCATAAATGGGGGGGGGGGCATCACAAAAGCCATCTAGATTTTCCCAGGTTGGGAGTTGTGAGATGCTCCAAAACTCAAGGATTCCTTCTGCTGGACATTTGAGACCTGTTGGATGGCTCCAGGACATCCCATACGGAAAGACGCCAGAGCAGAGCTCTAAGGATGGATGGTTGGGCAGCCCGCCTCGAATTCCAATTATCTCCTAGTCAAGACAGGTTCAGTCTGCTCGCTCTGGGGGAGCAACCAAGGGAGCAGAGTTGAAATGGAATTTCGTGCGGATGGGTTCTAATGTGGATTTCTGTCCATGGAGACCTTGTAATGGGGCAGTGGCACACAGGCCCTGGAGGATTCTCCTAACTGGAGGTTTTGAGACATCTTCAAAGGATAATTTTCCCATGTGGAGAAGAGATTTGTTCTGATTGCTGCCTCATGAAATCCTCATATGCTAATATTGGAAACCAGGCCTCTGAGGAGAGATACCTGTAACCGAAAGCAATGAATCTGATTCAGGCCTAGGGGCCTGTCTGATTCAATCTTCTTCTCTGGGGACATCCATCTATGCTGAGTAGAGGTAGATGCTCAGCTGGTTTCAGATGACCCTTGTTCGTCCTGGGCGGCCTACATTATTGGGATGTCCTTGGGGACTCTGGAGGTTTTTTTCCTAATTTGTACGATTGTGGACAATGGAATGGGCAGAATTCCCGTGGTATGGACAGGCACAGTCCTGATGTGTGACTCCAGGGTCCCCAGCCTGAAGGGTCTGTGGGCCAGGAATGTGGGAACAGAAGTCTGAAAACACAAACTCGGCTTAGGTTTGGGAAGTAGGTATGGCAGGCCCGATCTACAGACCGTGAGGAGAACTCTTCGGGATATGACAAAAGAGTGAGTGTGAGGCGCTTGCTCAGACTTTTGTCTCTGGATTTGTTTTCAACGATGGCTGTGGAATCTCGGGGAGGCCTCATGGGCCATGGACGAGACTTCCTCTCTGTGAATTTGGTCCAATCCCAATTGTTTTGGGAATATCTGAAGGATGGGAGGAGTCCTTTTAGTTTTGTTACCTCAGGTGTCCCACCAAAAGAGGGATTCCAAAGCAGAGCTCTGGGGAGGGATGAATGGACAACCCGAACAATCCAATTGGAGTGAGGGTCGAGAACCGAGCAGCGTTGTTCCTCATTTGGGGTTTATGGAGAGCCCCATAGAGCAACGTTTTTCTTCTGGAGGGCCCGCATAGGGCTGCATTTTGGTTCCAGAATTCCAAGTCTTGAGGACATGTTTGCCAGGAGTGTGAGGAAGGAAGTCTGAAAACACAAGGTAGCACGAGGTTTGGGCCCACTGTGCAGAGGCTGAATCGAGATCTCCTGCAACTGAGGTCAGGGCGAGTATCAGATGTTGCCTCAAGCTGGAGTTTGTGTCCATGACGGCCCCTTCCTGAAGGGGGTGGAAGCGTCATGAGGCCAGGGAGGTTTCCCTATGCTGGGAGTTGTGAGCTGCTGCAAACTTCAAAGTTTCCTTCTTCAGGACAGTCGAGTACTATTGGATGGTTCCAGGATGCCCCATACAGAAAGACTCGAGAGCAGGGGCCTAAGCATGGATGCCGAGAAACGCCAACTCACCTTCCCATTGCCTGGTCGAGACAAGGCACGCTCAATCTGCAGGCTCTTGGGTGAGCTACCCAGAAGGCTGAGTTTAAATGGACTTTCCTGAGGATGAGTCATAATGTGGGTTGGTGGCCATGGAGACCTTGGAATGTGGCAGTAGCTAAGGGACTCTGCAGGATTCTCCAACCCGAAGGGTTTGACACAACTCCAACAAGGAAGCTTTCCATGTGGAGATGAGAGGTGTTCTGTCTGGTGCCTCAGGATAGCCCCATATGCTGGTCTTCGAACCCAGGCCTCTGAGGAGTGATACCTGGACACCAAAGCAAGAGTTCATAATAGGGCCTAGGGGCCTGCCTGGTTCAATTTTCTTTCTCTGCGGATAACAGTCTGTGTGTCTGCATGGAAGTAGTAGTTGCTCAGCTGGTGTCATAATGCCCCTGTTTCTCCAGTGCGGCTTGCGGTAGTGGGATGTCCTTGGGGACCTTGAGGTTTCTACTATTTTGTAGAGTTGTGGCCAATGGAACGGGCAGTTTCTTAGGAGAGGGTAGGCACAGTTCTGTGGTGTGGCTCCAGAGACCCCAGCCTGGAGGCGGTGTGGGCCACGGCTGTGCAGACAGACATCCAAAAACCCAAACTCAGCTCAGGTTTGGGGCCGAGGTTATGGCAGGCCTGATCTACAGTCCGTGAGGGGAGCTCCTCTGGATATGAAAGAAGGGTGAGAGGGAGGCAGTCGCTCAGTCTTTTGTCTCTGAATATTTTGTCCACAATGGCCGTTTAATGTAGGAGTTGCCTCATGGGTCGTAGAAGTCTCCCTCTCTGGTAGTTTGTCCAAACCCAAGAGTTTCTGGTTATTCTGTGGGAAGGGAAGAGTCCTATTTTCTGCTTCATGTGTTCCCCCAGTAGAGGGATTCTGGAGCATAGCAGTGGGTACTGACAACTGGAATACTCGCTCTCTGGTTAAGCCTGGGGGCCTATGGATATGACAAGCCCCATATGCAGGATCTTGGTCCAGCCCCTGAGAGGCGTTACTTTAATACGGGACTCACGCTACAGGTCACAATGCATGTCTGTGCCCTAGGCGGCCCTCAAGCACTGGCGTGGCCTTTCCGACAATGCAGGTTTTCCCACATTGAACGTTGGACAACATGCCAACCACAAGGTTTCTGGCCATGGGGAAGGAGGAATTCTAATTTCTGCATCACGTTCACCCCTGGGCAGTGATTGGAGATAAGGTCTAGGTTCTGAAGCCTGAAAACCGAGGTTGGGAAGAGATGACGAACTACAGCCATAGCGGTTCCCTTGTGTCCAGGTTGGAGCCAGCTGTCTAGGTGTCGTTTGGGATGTCTTGTCTCAGGCTGTGCCAGACAGTGCATTAGTATTCAGGGTAGGCTGGATAATTGCTTTACAGTCGAGTGGCATGCATTAGATAATCATTTGGGGTTACTTATTAGCAGCATAGGGCAAAGTTTTTCTTCTGGAGGGCAGGCAGAGTGCTGCATTGTGGCTTCGGAATTCCCAAACTGGAGGGCTTGTGGGCCAGGAGAGTGAGGACGGAAGTCTGAGAACACAAGCTAGGCTTAGGTTTCGGGGAATGGACATGGCAGGCACACTCTGCAGAGCTGAATAGAGATATCATGAGTATGATGTCAGGTCGAGAATCAGACTTTGGCTCAGGTTGGAGTTTCTGTCCATGTTGGCCCCTTCATGAAGGGGGGGGGCATTATGAGGCCATGGGGGTTTTCCCACTATTAGAGTTGTGAGATGCTCCAAACCGCAAGGATTCCTTCTGTGGGACAATTAAGATTTGTTGGATGGCTCCAGGACGTCTCATAAGGTATTTTTCCAGAACAGGGTTCTAAGTATGGATGCCTGGGCAGACAGCCTCAATTCCAATTGTCTCCTAGCAACTAGAAACGTTTGATCTGCTGGCTTGAGGTAGCATCAGAGGGGGCTGAGTTGGAATGGACTTTCCTGAGGATGGTCTTAAATGAGTTGAAATGGACTTTCCTGAGGATGGTCTTAATGTTGGTTTGAGTCCATTGAGACCTTGATATGGGGCAGTGGCACCAGGGCCATGAAGGATTCTCCTAACCAGAGGTTATAGCAAAGCTCCAATGAGCAAGTTTTCCATGGGGAGACGAGATTTGTTCTTATTGGTGCCTCAGGAAACCACCATTTGCTGGTATTGGAAATGAGGCCTCTGAGGAGAGATGCCTGGAAACCAAAGCAATGGATCTGATTAGGGCCTAGGGGCCTGTCCGGTTCACTATTCTTCTCTGGGGACATCTTTTGTCTGAGTGGAGGTAGTTGCTCAGCTGGTTTGAGATCACACCTGTTTGTCCTGGGAGGCCTACACTATTGGGATGGCCTCGGTATCTTTGGAGGTTTTTCCTAATTTGCAAGGTTGTGTCCAATGGAATGGGAAGAATTCTCTTGAAAGGGAAGCACAGTACTGAGGTGTGGCTCCAGGGACCCAAGTGTGGAGCGTGTGTGGTCCAGGGCAATTTGGACAAAAGTCTGAAAACACAAACTCCACTTAGGTTTGGGTCTGTAGGTATGGCCGGCCCGATATATAGACCGTGAGGAGAACTCTTCGGGATATGAACAAAGGGCGAAAGTGAGGTGCTTGCTCATGCTTATTTTTTTCTGGATATGTGACACCGATTGCCATGGAATGTCCGGGTGTCCTCATGGGCCATCGATGAGGCTCCCTTTCTGGGGATTTGACCCAATCCCAAGAGTTTGGGGTCATTCTGTGGGAAGGGAGGAGGCCTTTCTGTTTTTTTTTTTTTTTTTTTTTTTTTTTTTTTTTTTTTTTACCTCATGTGGACCACCAAAAGAGGGATTCCACAGCAGAGTACTGGGGAGGGGCGACTGGACAACCAGAATTCTGGTTAACTTTGGGACCTAAGAACATGGCAAGCCCCATATGTGGGCTCTTGGTCCAGACACTGAGAGGCCTTCCTTGAGCATAGGGCTCACATTGAGTTTCACAATGTGTTTTTGTGCCCAAGGAGCCCCTCAAGTCAGGGCGTGGCCTAAGGTACCATGCTGGTTTCTCCTACACTGAACGTTGCACAATATGGCAACCACAAGTTTTCTGGCCATGGGGAAGAAGGAGTTCTAATTTCTGCAACACTTTCACTCCTGGACTGTGATTGGATTTAAGGTCTAGGTTCTGAAGCCTGAAAAACTGAGGTTGGGAAGAGATGAAGACCTAAGGCCATGGTGTGTCTGATGTGCTCAGTGTTCGGCCAGCTGTTGAGTGTGGGTTGGGAGGTGCAGGCTCAGGCTGTGGCAGACAGGGAATTAGTGCCCCAGGCTAGACTGTATCATTGGGGTGCAGTCGAGTTTAGTGCAGGTTGGTACTCATTTGTGGTTACTGGGTAACCCCAGAGGGCAACGTTTTTCTTCTGGAAGGAAGACACAGTGCCACATAGTGGCTCCAGAATTCCCAAACTGGAAGGCTTGTGGGCCAGGAGTGTGAGGAAAAAATTCTGAGAACACAAGCCAGACTTAGATTTCGGGGTGAGGGGACGGCAGGAACCCTCTGCAGAGATGATTCGAGATCCCGTGTACCTGAAGACAGAGCTAGGATCAGACGTTGGCTCAGGTTGGAGTTTCTGTCCATGACGGCCCCCTTCATGAAGGGGAGGGTGTCACGAGGCCATGGATGTTTTCCCACGATGGGAATTGTGAGATGCTCCAAACCGCAATGATTCCTTCCGTGGGACAGTCGCGACCTGCTGGATGGCTCCAGGACATCCAATAAGGAAGTTATCCAGAGCAGGGTTCTAAGGATGGATGCCTGGGCAGCCTGCCTCCCATTCCAGGTGTCTCATAGCGCCAAGGCAAGTTCGATCTGCTGGATCTAGGGGAGTAACCGAGGCGGGTGTGTTGAAATGGGTGAGATGAGGATGGGTCATAATGTGCATTTGTGTCCATGGAGACCTTGGAATGGGGTGCTTGATCCGGGGCCTTGAGGGATGGTCATAACCGGAGGTTTTGATGGAGCTCTAAAGAGTACGTTTCCTATGTAGAGAAGAGAATTGTTTTGATGAGTGCCTAAGGAATCTCCTATATGCTGGTATTGGAAACCAGGCCTCTGAGGAGAGATGCCTGGAAACGAAAGCAATGGATATGATTAGGGCCTAGGTGCCTGTCCGGTTCAATCTCTTTCCTGGGGATACGTGTCTATGGATCTGAGGGGAGGTAGTTGCTCGGCTTGTGTCAGATCGCCCCTGTTTGTCCTGGGCAGCCTATAATATTGGGAATGGCCTCGGGACGTTGGAGTTTCTCCTAATCTATAGGGTTGTGGCCAATGGAATGGGCAGAAATCCACTGGAGAGGGCAGGCACAGTCCTGAGTTTGGCTCTAGGGGCCCAGCCTTGAGGGTGTGTGGGCCAGGCCTGTGGGGACAGAAGTCTGAAAACACAAATTCCGCTTAGGATTGGGGACATAGGTATGGCACGCCCAATCTACAGACCGTGATAACACTTCGGGATATGAAAAAGGGTGAGTTTCAGCTTTTGTCTCTGGATTTGTGTCAACAATGTGGGTCGAATGCTGGCGTGTGGCCTCATGGGTTGTGGACGGCTTTCCTTCTCTGAGGATTTGACCCAATCCCAAGAGTTTAGGTACATTCTGTGGGATGGGAGGAGTCCTTTCTGTTTTTTTTATTTTATTTTATGTAACTCATGAGTGCCAATAAAAGAGGGATTCCAGAGCAGAGTCCTTGGTAGGGACAACTGGATAACCCCACCTCTGTTTAAGTTTGGGGGCCTAGGGGCATGGCAAGTCCAATATGTGGGCTCTTGATTCAGACACTGAGAGGTCCTCCTTGAGGACAAGGCTCATGCTGAGGGTCACAATGCCTATTTGTGCCCAACAAGGCCCTCAAGCATGGGAAGGGCCTCATGGGCCACGCTGGATTCTCCTACACTGAACGTTGGAGAATATGCCAACCACAAGGTTTCTGGTCATGGCGAAGGAAGAGTTGTGATTTCTGCATCACGTTCACCCCTGGACAGTGATTGGAGTTTAGGTCTAGGTTCTGAAACCCGAAAACCGAGGTTGGGAAGAGATGAAGACCTAAGGACCTGATGGGTACAATGAGCTCAGTGTGTGGCTAGCTGTTGAGCGTAGGTCTGGAGGGGTGGGCTCATGCTGTGTCAGACAGGGCATTAGACAGAGTAGACTGTATATTTGGGGTGCAGTCGAGTGGCGTTCTATTGATCCTCATTCGGGTTTCTAGGTAGCTCCATAAGGCAACGTTTTTTCTTCTGGAGGGCAGGCAGAGTGCTGCATTGTGGCCCCAGTATTGCCAAATTGTAGGGCTTTTGGGTCAGGGGTGGGAGGATGGTAGTCTGAGAACACAAGCTAGGCTTAGTTTTTGGGGTGAGGGTACAGAAGGCACACTCTGCAGAGCTGAATCAAGATCTCATGCACCTGAAGCCAGGGCGAATATCAGACGTTTGCTCAGGTTGGAGTTTCTGTCCATGATGGCCCCTTTATAAAGTGGAGCGTCTCAAGAGGCAATGAAGATTTTCCCACAATGGGAGTTGTGAGATGCACCAGACTGCAAAGATTCCTTCTGTGGGACACTTGAGACCTGTTGGATGGCTCTAGGATGTCCCATATGGAACGACTCCAGGGTAGTGTTCTAAGGATGGATGCCTGGGAAGCCCGCCTCCCATTCTAGTTGTCTCCTAGCAACAAGGCAGGTTTGATCTGCAGGCCCTGGGGGAGAAACCAAGGAGGATGAGTTGACATGGACGCTACCGAGGATAGATCATAATGTGGGTTTAAGTCCATGGAGACCTTGGAATGGGGCGCTTGATCCGGGGTCCTGAAAGATTCTCCTAAACAGAGGTTTTTATAGAGCTCCAAAGAGTACATTTCCTATGTGGAGACGAGATTTTTCTATGAGTGCCTCAGTAATCCCCCATAAGCTGGTATGGGTAACCAGGCCTCTGAGGAGAGATGCCTGGAAACAAAAGCAATGGATCTGATTAAGGCCTAAGTGCCTGTCCAGTTCAATCTTATTCTATGGGGATATCTGTCTCTGGGTCTGAGTGGAAGTAGTTTCCTAACTTGTGAAAGATCATCCCTGTTTGTCCTGGGCAGCCAACACTATTGGGATGGTCTCGGGGAGTTTGGAGGTTTCTCCTAATCTATAGGGTTGTGGCCAATGGAAATGGCAGAATTCCCCTGGAGAAGGAAGCCACAGTCCTCAGGTGTGGCTCCAGGGGCCCCAGCTTTGATGGTGTGTGGGCCAGGACTGTGGGGACAGAAGTCTGAAAACACAACTCAGCTTAGGTTTGGGGATGTATGTATGAAGGCTCGATCTACAGACCGTGAGAATTTTCCGGGCTATGAACAAAGGGCGAGTATGTGGTGTTTGCTCAGGCTATTGTCTCTGGATTTTGTGCCTAAGGTGGCCGTGGAATGTCGGGGTGTCCTCAAGGGCCATGGACTAGTCTTTCTCTGGTGATTTGGCCTGATCCCAAGTGGTTGGGATCATTCTGTGGATGGGAAGAGTCCTTTCTGTATTTTTTTTTTTTTTTACCTCAGGTGTCCCACCAAAGAGGGATTCCAGAGCAGTGCCCTGAGTAGGGGTGACTAGACATCTCTACCTCTGGTTGAGATTGGGGGACTAGCGGCTTGGCAAGCCCCATATGTGGGCTGTTGTTCCAGTCACTAAGAGGCTTTACATGAGGATAGGGCTCACGCTGAGGGTCACAATGTGTGTTTTGTGCAAATTGTAGCCCTCAGGGATAGGTGGGGCCTCATAGTCCATGCTGCTTTCTCCTACAATGAACGTTGGACCACATGCCAACCACAAGGTTTCTTGCCATGGCGAAGGAGAAGTTCTGATTCTTGTATCACGGTCACTCCTGAGCAGTGAGTGGAGATAAGGTCTAGGTTCTGAAGGTGAAAACTGAGGTTGGGTAGAGATGATGGCCGAAAGCCATTGTGGGTTTGATATGCTCAGTGTACGGCCAGCTGTCTGGGTGTTGGACTGGAGGTCTGCCTTCAGGCTGTGTCAGACAGGGCTTTAGTGCACAGGCTAGATTGTATAATTGGGGTGTGGTCGAGTGGCATGCAGGTTGTTACTCATTTGGCGTTTCTGGTTAGCCCTATGGGGCAACATTTTTTCTTCTGGAGGGCAGGCAGAGTGCTGCATTGTGTCTCCAGAATTGAAAAACTGGAGGGGTGTGTGGCCAGGATTGTGAAGACGGAAGTCTGAGAACACAAGTTAGGCTTAGGTTTCGGGGCGAGGGCACAGCAGGCACACTCTCAAGTGCTGAATCGAGATCTCGTGCTTCTGATTTCAGGGCGCGGATCAGACTTTGGCTTAGGATGGAGTTTCTGTCCATGATGGCCCATTTATGAAGGTGTGGGGCATCATGAGGTAATGGAGGTTTTCTCACAGTGGGATTGTGTGATGCTTCAAACCACAAGGATTCATTCTGCGAGACAGTCAAGACAGGTTGGTTGGATTCAAGACGTCCCATAAACAAATTCTCCAGAGCAGGGTTCTAAGGATGGATGCCTGGGCAGCCCACCTCACATTCCAACTGTCTCCTAGTGACAAGGCAGGTTTGATCTGCTGGCTCTGGGTGAGCAGCCGAGGGGGCTGATTTGAAATGGACTCTCCTGAGGATGGATCATAATGTAAGTTTGTGTCCTTGGAGACCTTGGAATTGGGCCATGGTGCCAGCGTCCTGAAGGATCCTCCTAACCTGAGGTATTGACACAGCTCCAAAGAGCAAGTTTCTCATGGGGAGATGAGATCTGTTCTGATTGTTTCCTTAGGAAACCCCCATATTCTGATATTGGAAACCAGGCCTCTGAGGAGAGATACATAGAAACCAAAGCAATGGATCAGAAGTTGGCTCAGGTTGGAGTTTCTGTCCATGATGGCCCCTTTATAAAGGGGAGCATCTCATGAGGCCATGTAGGTTTTCCCACAATAGGAGTTGTGAGATGCTCCAATCTGCAAGGATTCCTTCTGCAGGACAGTCAAGACCTGTTGGAAGGCTCCCAGGACATCCCATATGGAACGGCGCCAGAGAGCAGGTTTCCAACGATGGATGCCTAGAGAGTCTGCTTTGCATTCCAGTTGTCTCCTAGCGACAAGGCAGGTTTGATATTCTGGCTCTGGGGGAGTAATCAACGGGGCTGAGTTGAAATGTACTCTCCTGCCGAATGGTCATAATGCGGGTTTGTGTCCATGGAGACCTTGGAATAGGGCGGTGGCTCCGGTTACCTGAAGCTTTCTCCTAACTGGAGGTTTTTACAGAGCTCCAAAGGATAAGTTTGCCATGTGGAGACAAGATTTGTTCTGATTGATATCTCTGGAATCCCCCATATGCTGGTATTGGAAAACAGGCCTCTGAGGAGAGATGCTTAGAAACAAAAGCAATGGAACCAATTACGTTCTAGGGGCCTGTCCAGTTTAATACCTTTCTCTTGGGTTATCTGTCTACGGGTGAGTTGAGGTCGTTGCTCAGCTTGTGACAGATCACCCCTCTTTGTACTGGGCGGCCTACACTATTGGAATCTCCTTTGGGACTTTGGAGGTTTCTCCTAATCTGTAGGGTTGTGGCCAATGGAATGGGAAGAATTTCCTTGGAGAGGGCAGGCACAGTCCTGAGGTGTGGCTCCAGGGGCCTCAGCCTGGAGGGTGTGTGGGACAGGGATGTCAGGATAGAAGTCTGAATACACGGTTTGGGGACGTAGGTATGGCAGGCCCGATCTACAGACTATGAGGAGAATTTTTTGGGCTATGACCTAAGGGTGAGGCTTATGTCTCTGGATTTTGTGTCAATAGTGGCCGTGGAATGTCGGGCTGGCCTCATGGGCCATGGAGGAGTCTTTCTCTCTGGGGATGGCCTTATCCCAAGTGATTGGGGTCATTCTGTGGGTGGGAGGAATCCTTTCTGTGTTTACTTACCTCAAATGTCCCACCAAAGAGGGATTCCAGAGCAGAGCCCTGAGTAGGGGTGACTAGATGTCTCTACCTCTGGTTAAGATTGGGTGACTTGGGGCATGGCAGGCCCCATATGCGGGCTGATGGTCCAGCCACTGAGAGGCTTTACTTGAGGACAGGGATAAAACCGAGGGTCCCAATGTGTGTTTGTGCCCACCGCAGCTCTTAAGCATGGGCAGGGCCTCAGGGACCCTACACTACCCTCAGGGGCCCTACTACTACTCCTGTAGGCCCTACAGGGGTCCTACACTGAACTTTGGATAAGATGCCAACCACAAGATTCTGGCGAGAGGGAAGGAGGAGTTATGATTTCTGCATCACGTTCACCCATGGGAAATGAGTAGAGATAAGGTCTAGGTTTCTGTAGCCTGAAAACCAGGTTGGAAAGAGATGGCAACCTAAGGCCATGGCGGTTCAGATGTTCTCAGTGTACGGCAAGCTGTCTGGGTGTCGGTTGGGAATTCAGGCCTCAGGTTGTGTCAGACAGGGCATTAGTGCACAGGCTCGACTATATAATTGGTGTACAGTTGAGTGGCATGCAGGTTTATCCTCATTTGAGGTTTCTGGGTAGACCCATAGGGCAACGTTTTTCTTCTAGAGGGCAGGCAGAGTGCAGCACTGTGTCATCGGAAATCCCAAAATGGTGGGCGTGTGGTCCAGGAGAGTGAGGACGGAAGTCTGAGAACACTAGCTATGCTTAGGTTTTGGTGTGAGGGGCACATCAGGTGCACTCTAAAGAGCTTAATCAAGATCTTGTGAATCTAAAGTCAAGGCGAAGATCTGCCATTGGCTCAGGTTGGAGTTTCTTTCCATGATCCGAGTTCATGAAGATTGGGGGCATCATGTGACCTTGGAGGCTTTCCATGATATGAGTTGTGAGGTGGTCCATGAACAAGGACTCCTGTGGGACAGTCGAGACCTGTTGGATGGCTCAAGGATGTCCCATAAGGAACGACGCAAGAGCAGGGTTATAAGGGTTCTAAGGATCTCTAAGGAG
The DNA here is from genome assembly GCF_011764305.1 of Mustela putorius furo. NCBI lineage: Eukaryota > Metazoa > Chordata > Mammalia > Carnivora > Mustelidae > Mustela > Mustela putorius. The sequence continues at coordinate 63,932 of NW_025421886.1, read as the reverse complement.
AGATGCCTGGAAAACAAAGCAATGGATCCGATAGGTGCCTAGGGACCTGTTCGTTCCTTTCTACCTCTGGGGACATCAGTCTCTATGGGTCTGAGTGCCGGTAGGTGCTCAGATGGGCCCAGATTGCCCCTGTTTGTCCTGGGATGCCACAAATATTTGGATGGCCTCAGGGACTTTGGAGGTTTATCCTATTAGTAGGGTTGTGGCCATTGGAATGGGCACATACAAATCCCTTGGAGAGGGCAAGCACAGTCGTCAGGTTTGGCTCTAGGGGCCTGAGCCTGTAGGGTGTGTAGGCCAGGGCTGTTTGGGAAGTTGTCTGAAAACACAAACTCGGCTTTTGTTTCGGGTCATAGGTATGGCAGGACTGATCTACAGACCATGAGGAGAACTCTTCGGGATATGAAAAAAGGGCGAGTGTGAGGCTCTTGCTTAAGTTTTTGCCTCTGGATATCGTGTCACTCATGGTCGTGAAATTTCCGGGTGACTTCATGGGAAATGGTCGAGTCTTATTCTCTGGGGGTTTGGCCCAATCCAAAGAGTTTGGGGTCGTTCTGTGGGATGCAAGAAGTCCGTTGCTCTGTTGTTGTTGATTTGTTTTGTTTTTTCAACCTCAGGTGTCCCACTAAATGAGGGATTCCAGAGTAGAGCCCTGGGGAGGGGCGACTGGACAACCAGAAATCTGGTTAAAAATTGGAGCCTAGGAAAATGACAAGCCTATTATGACTTCTAATGGTCCAGCTACTGAGAGAACGTACTAGAGGACAGGACTCACGCTGAGGGTCACAATGCGTGTTTATGCCCTCGTTGCACTCAAGAATGGGCATTGCCTTAGGGTGAATGCTGGTTTCCCCTACACTGAACGTTGGACAACATGCCAACAACAAGGTTTCTTGCCATGAATAAGGAAGAGTTCTGATTTCTGCATCACAGTCAACCCTGGGCACTGAGTGGAGATAAGGTCTAGGTTCAGAAGCCTGAAAACTTTGGTAGGGAAGAGATGATGACCTAAGGCTATGGCGGGTCTGATGAGCTCAGTGTGCGGTCAGCTGTCTGGGTGTTTGTCACGAGGTCCGGGCTCAGGTTGTCAGAGAGTGCATTAGTGCCCAGGTTAGACTATATATTTTGGGTGCATTCCAGTGCCGTGTAGGTTCTTATCTGAAGAACTCTTCAGGATATGAAGAATGAGCGAGTGTGAGGTGCATGCTCAGGTTTTGTCTCTGGATTTTGTATCAGCGAAGGCCGTGGAATGTTGGGGAGGCCTCATGGGCCATGGACGAATCTTCCTCTCTGTGGATTTGGCCCGATCCCAATTGCTTTTCGTCAATCTGTGGGATGGGAGGGCTCCTTTCAGGTTTGTTACCTCAGGTGTCCCACCAAAAGAGGAATTCCAAGGCAGAGACCTGGGGAAGAGTGAAGGGACAACCCGAACTATGGTTAAAAATTGGGGCCTAGGGGCATGGCAAGACCAATATGCTGTCTCTCCATCCAGCCACTGAGAGGTCTTACCTGTGGACTGGGCTCAGGCTGAGGGTCACAATGTGTGTTTGTGACCAATGTGGCCCGCAAGCATGGGCGGGGCCTCATGGTCCACACTGGTTTCAACTACACTGAACCTTGGACAACTTGCCAAGCACAAGGTTTCGTGCCATGGGAAAAGAGTACTGATTTCTGCATCATTTTCAAACCCGGTCCGTGATTGGAGATAAGGTCTAAGTTCTGAAGCCTGAAAACCGAGGTTGAGAAGAGATGACGACCTAAGGCCATGGCGAGTCCTATGTTCTCAGGGTGAGGCCAGCTGTCTAGGTGGGGCCAGGAGGTCCAGGCTCAGGCTGTGTCAGAAAGGGCATTAGTGCCCAGGTCAGCCTATATATTTGGGGTACAGCCGAATGGCGTGCAGGTTGATCCTCATTTGGGGTTTCTGTGTAGCCCGAGAGGGCAATGGTTTACTTCTGTAGGGCAGGCTGTGTGCTGCATTGTAGTTCTGGATTTCCAAACTGGAGAGCTTGGGGGCCAGTAGCCTGAAGACGGAAGTCTGAGAAGCCAAGCTAGGCCTAGGTTTCTGGGTGAGGATATGGCAGGCACAATCTACAGACCTGAATCGAGATCTCGTGCATCTGAAGTCAGGGCGAGGATCAGACGATCGCTCAGGTTGGATATTCAGTCCCTGATAGCCCCTTCTTAAAGGGGGTGGATCACGAGGCCATGGGGGTTTTTCCCACGATGGGAGTTCTGGGAAGCTCCCAACTGCAAAGATTCTTCTGCAGGACAATTGAGACCTGTGGTTGTCTCCAGGATAATGATTCCAAGCAGGGTTCTAAGGATGGATGGCTGGCTAGCCCTCCTGGCATTCCAATTGTCTCCAAGCAATGAGACAGGTTAGATCTGCTGGATCTGGGAGAGCAACCGAGGAGGCTGAGTTGAAATGGACTCTCCCGTGGATGTGTCCTAATATGATTTCTTGTCAATGGAGACCTTGGATAGAAGCGGTGGCACTAGGGCCCTGATGGTTTCTCCTAAAGAGAGGCTTTCACACAGCTCCATCTTGCAAGTTTCCCATGTGTAGAAGAGATTTGTTCTGATGGGTGAGTCAAGAAACAGACATATGCTGTTATTGAAATCCAGGCCTCTGAGGAGAGATGCCTGGAAACCAAAGCAATGGATCCGATAGGTGCCTAGGAGCCTGTTCGGTCCTTTTTACCTCTGGGGACATCAGTCTCCGGGTCTGAGTGCCGGTAGGTGCTCAAATAGGCCCAGATTGCCCCTGTTCGTCCTGGGATGCCACAAATATTGGGATGGCCGCAGGGACTTTGGAGGTTTATCCTATTAGGAGGGTTGTGGCCATTGGAATGGGCACATAAAATTCCCTTGGAGAGGACAAGCACATTCGTCAGGTTTGGCTCCAGGGGCCTGAGCCTGTAGGGTGTGTAGGCCAGGGCTGTTTGGAAAGTTGTCTGAAAACACAAACTCGGCTTATGTTTGGGGTCATAGGTATGGCAGGACTGATCTACAGACCATGAGGAGAACTCTTCGTGATATGAAAAAAGGGGGCGAGTGTGAGGCTCTTGCTCAAGTTTTTGTCTCTGCATATCGTGTCACTCATGGTCGTGAAATTTCCGGGAGACTTCATGGGAAATGGACGAGTCTTACTCTCTGGGAGTTTGGCCCCGTTCAAAGAGTTTGGGGTCATTCTGTGGGATGGAAGAAGTCCGCTGTTCTGTTGTTGTTGATTTGTTTTGTTTGGTTTATCAACCTCAGGTGTCCCACCAAATGAGGGATTCCAGAGTAGAGCCCTGTGGAGGGGCGACTGGACAACCGGAAATCTGGTTAAAAATTGGGGCCTAGGGACATGTCAAGCCCATTATGACATCTAATGTTCCAGCCACTGAGAGGACGTTCTAGAGGACAGGACTCACGCTGAGGGTCAGAATGCGTGTTTTATGCCTACGTCGCACTCAAGAATGGGCGGGGCCTCAGGGTGAATGCTGGTTTCTCCTACACTGAACGTTGGACAACATGCCCACCACAAGGTTTCTTGCCATGGGTAAGGAAGAGTTCTGATTTCTGCATCACAGTCACCCCTGGGCAGTGATTGGAGATAAGGTCTAGGTTCTGAAGCCTGAAAACTGAGTTAGGGAAGAGATGATGACATAAGGCCATGGCGTGAATGATGAGCTCAGTGTGCGCTCAGCTGTCTGGGTGTTGGTCACGAGGTCCGGGCTCAGGTTGTCAGACAGTGCATTAGTGCCCAGGTTAGACTATATATTTGGGTGCATTCGAGTGCCGTGTAGGTTCTTATCTGAAGAACTCTTCAGGATATGAAGAATGAGCGAGTGTGAAGCGTATGCTCAGGCTTTTGTCTCTGGACTTTGCATCAGGGATGGCCGTGGAATGTTGGGGAGGCCTCATGGGCCATGGACGAATCTTTGTCTCTGTGGATTTGGCCCGATCCCTATTGCATTTTGTCAATCTGTGTGATGGGAGGACTCCTTTCAGGTTTGTTACCTCAGGTGTCCCACCAAAAGAGGAATTACAAAGCAGAGCCCTGGGGAAGCGTGAAGGGAGAACCCGAACCTTGGTTAAAAAATTGGGGCCTAGGGGCATGGCAAGCCCAATATGCTGTCTCTCATTCCAGCCACTGAGAGGCCTTACCTGAGGACTGGGCTCAGGCTGAGGTAACAATGTGTGTTTGTGACCAATGTGGCCTGCAAGCATGGGCGGGGCCTCACGGGCCACACTGGTTTCAACTACACTGAACCTTGCACAACATGCCAACCACAAGCTTTCTTGCCATGGGGAAAGAGTTCTGATTTCTGCATCATTTTCAAACCCGGGCCGTGATTGGAGATAAGGTCTATGTTCTGAAGCCTGAAAACCGAGGTTGAGAAGAGATGACGACCTAAGGCCATGGCGGGTCGGATGTGCTCAGTGTGAGGCCAGCTGTCTGGGTGGGGCCAGGAGGTCCAGGCTCAGGCTGTGTCAAAAAAGGGCATTAGTACCCAGGTCAGCCTATATATTTGGGGTAGAGCCAATGGCGTGCAGGTTGATCCTCATTTGGGGTTTCTGGGTAGCCCCAGAGGGCAATGTGTTTCCTTCTGGAGGGCAGGCAGAGTGCTGCATTGTAGTTCTGGATTGCCAAACTGGAGGGCTTGTGGGCCAGTAGTCTGAGAACAGAAGTCTGAGAAGCCAAGCTAGGCCTAGGTTTCTGGGTGAGGATATGGCAGGCACAATCTACAGACCTGAATCGAGATCTCGTGCATCTGAAGTCAGGGCAATGATCAGACGATCGCTCAGGTTGGACATTCAGACCCTGAGGCCCCCTTCTTGAAGGGGGGTTGGATCACGAGGCCATGAGGGTTTTCCCACGATGGGAGTTCTGAGAAGTCCCATCTGTAAAGATTCTTCTGCAGGAAAATTGAGACCTGTTGGTTGGATCCAGGACAACGATTCCGAGCAGGGTCTAAGGATGGATGGCTGGGTAGCCCACCTCTCATTCCAATTATCTCCAAGCAACCAGACAGGTTAGATCTGCTGGATCTGGAAGAGCAAGCGAGGAGGCTGAGTTGAAATGGACTCTCCCGTGGATGTGTCCGAATATGATTTTGTGTCAATGGAGACCTTCGATTGAAGCAGTGGCACTGGGTCCCTGAAGGGTTCTCCTAAAGAGAGGCTTTCACAAAGCTCCATCGTGCAAGTTTCCCATGTGTAGATGAGATTTGTTCTGATGGGTGAGTCAAGAAACAGCCATATGCTGTTATTGAAATCCAGGCCTCTGAGGAGAGATGCCTGGAAACCAAAGCAATGGATCTGATAGGTGCCTAGGGTCCTGTTCGTTCCTTTTTACCTCTGGGGACATCAGTCTACGGGTCTGTGTGAGGGTAGGTGCTCAGATGGGCCCAGATTGCCCCTGCTTGTCATGGGAGGCCACAAATATTGGGATGGCCTCAGGGAATTTTGAGGTTTATCCTATTAGTAGGGTTGTGGCCATTGGAATGGGCACATACAATTCCCTGGAGAGGGCAAGCACAGTCGTCAGGTTTAGATCCAGGAGTCCTCCTATCCCACAGATTGACGAAAATAATTGGGATCGGGCCAAATCTAAAGAGAGTAAGATTCGTCCATGGCCCAAGAGGCCTCCCCCAACATTCCACGGCCAATCCTGATAAAAAATCTAGAGACAAAAGCCTGAGCGCGCGCCTCAGACTGGCTCATTTTTCATATCCTGAAGAGTTCTTCAGATAAGAACCTACACGGCACTCCAAGGCACCCTAAATATATAGTCTAACCTGGGCACTAATTCACTGTCTGATAACCTGAGTCCGGACCTCGTGAACAACACCCAGACAGCCGACCGCACAATGAGCACATCAGACCCGCCATGGCCTTAGGTCATAATCTCTTCCCTACCTCAGTTTTCAGGCTTCAGAACCTAGAATTTATCTCCAATCACTGCCCAGGGGTGACTGTGATGCAGAAATCAGAACTCTTCCTTACCCATGGAAAGAAACCTTGGGGTTGGCATGTTGTCCAACGTTCAGTGTAGGAAAAACCAGCATTCACACTGAGGCCCTGCCCATTCTTGTGTGCGACGAGGGCATAAACACGCATTGTGACCCTCAGCGTGAGTCCTGTCCTCTAGTACGTCCTCTCAGTGGCTGGACCATTAGATGTCATAATGGGCTTGACATGTCCCTAGGCCCCAATTTTTAACCAGATTTCTGGTTGTTCCAGTCGCCCCTCCCCAGGGCTCTACTCTGGAATCCCTCATTTGGTGGGACACCTGAGGTTGAAAAACAAAACAAAACAAATCAGCAACAACTGAACAACGGACTTCTTCCATCCCACAGAATGACCCGAAACTCTTTGGACGGGGCCAAACCCCCAGAGAGTAAGACTCGTCCATTTCCCATGAAGTCACCAGAAATTTCACGACCATGAGTGACACGATATCCAGAGACAAAAACTTGAGCAAGAGCCTCACACTCGCCCTTTTTTCATACCCAAAGAGTTCTCCTCATGTTCTTTAGATCAGACCTGCCATACCTATGACCCGAAACATAAGCCGAGTATGTGTTTTCAGACAACTGTCCAAACAGCTCTGGCCTACACACCCTACAGGCTCAGTCCCCTGGAGCCAACCCTGACGACTGTGCTTGCCCTGTCCAAGGGAATTGTATGTGCCCATTCCAATGGCCACAACCCTACTAAGAGGATAAAAAAACTCCAAAGTCCCTGAGGCCATCCCAATATTTGTGATTTCCCAGGACAAACAGGGGCAATCTGGGCCCATCTGAGCACCTACAGGCACTCAGACCCGTAGACTGATGTCCCCAGAAGTAAAAAGGAATGAACAGGCCCCGGGGCACTTATCGGATCCATTGCTTTGGTTTCCAGGCATCTCTCCACAGAGGCCTGGATTTCAATAACAGCATATGGCTGTTTCTTGACTCACCCATCAGAACAAATCTCATCTACACATGGGAAACTTGCACGATGGAGCTGTGTGAAAGCCTCTCTTTAGGAGAACCCTTCAGGGCCCCAGTACCACCGCTTCATTCCAAGGTCTCCATAGACACAAAATCATATTATGACACATCCACGGGAGAGTCCATTTCATCTCAGCCACCTCGGTTGCTCCCCAGATAAAGCAGTTCTAACCTGTCTTGTAGCTTGGAGACAATTGAAATGCGAGGTGGGCTACCCAGGCTTTCATCCTTAGAAACCTGCTCAGAATCGTTGTCCTGGATCCAACCAACAGGTCTCAATTGTCCTGCAGAAGAATCTTTGCAGTTGGGAGCTTCTCAGAACTCCCATCGCGGGAAAACCCCAGGGTCTCGTGATCCATCCCCCCTTCAGAAGGGACCATCAGGGATAGAATGAACAACCTGAGTGATCGTCTGATCCTCGCCCTGACTTCAGATGCACGAGATCTCGATTCAGGTCTGTAGATTGTGCCTGCCATATCCTCACCCAGAAACCAAGGCCTAGCTTGGGTCCTCAGACTTCGGTACTCAGACTAATGGCCCACAAGCCCTCCAGTTTGGCAATCCAGAACTACAATGCAGCACTCTTCCTTCCCTCCAGAGAGAAAAACATTGCACTCTGGGGCTACCCAGAAACCCCAAATGAGGATCAATCTGCACGCCATTCGGCTGTACACCAAATATATAGGCTGACCTGGGCACTAATGCCCTTTCTGACACAGCCTGAGCCTGGACCTCCTGGCCACACCCAGACAGCTGGCCGCACACTGAGCACATCGGACCCCCCTTGGCCTTAGATCGTCATCTCTTCTCAACCTCGGTTTTCAGGCTTCAGAACCTAGACCTTATCTCCAATCATGGCCGGGGTTTGAAAATGATGCAGAAATCAGATCTCTTTCCCCATGGCAAGAAACTTGTGGTTGGCATGTTTTCCAAGGTTCAGTGTACTTGAAACCAGTGTGGCCCATGAGGCCCCGCCCATGCTTGCGGGCCACATTGGTCACAAACACACATTGTGACCCTCAGCCTGAGCGCAGTCCTCAGGTAAAGCCTCTCAGTGGCTGGATGGAGAGACAGCATATTGGTCTTGCCATGCCCCTAGGCCCCAATTTTTTACCATAGTTCGGGTTGTCCCTTCACTCTTCACCAGGGCTCTGCTTTGGAATTCCTGTATTGGTGGTATACCTGAGGTAACAAACCTGAAAGGAGTCCTCCCATCCCACAGATTGACGAAAAACACATTGCGATCGGGCCAATACCACAGAGAGCAAGATTCGCCCATGGCCCATGAGGCCTCCCCAACATTCCATGACCATCCCTGATACACAATCCAGAGACAAAAGCCTGAGCATGCGCCTCAGACTCGCTCATTCTATATATCCTGAAGAGTTCTTCATATAAGAACCTACACGTCACTCGAATGCACACAAAATATATAGTCTAACCTGGGCACTAATGCACTGTCTGACAACCTGAGCCTGGACCTCTTGGCCCCACCCAGACAGCTGGCCGCACACTGAGCACATCGGACCCGCCATGGCCTTAGGTCGTCATCTCTTCTCAACCTCGGTTTTCCGGCTTCAGAACCTAGACCTTATCTCCCATCACTTCCCGGGTTTGAAAATGATGCCGAAATCAGAACTCTTTCCCCAAGGCAAGAAACCTTGTGGTTGGCATGTTGTCCAAGGTTCAGTGTAGTTGAAACCAGTGTGGCCCATGAGGCCCCGTCCAGGCTTGCGGGCCACATTTGTCACAAACACACATTGTGACCCTCAGGCTGAGCCCAGTCCTCAGGTAAGGCCTCTCAGTGGCTGGATGGAGAGACAGCATATTGGGCTTGCCATGGCCCTAGGCCCCAATTTTTAACCGTAGTTCGGGTTGTCCCTTCACTCTTCTCCAGGGCTCTGCTTTGGAATTCCTCTTTTGGTGGGACACCTGAGGTAACAAACCTGAAAGGAGTCCTCCCATCCAACAGATTGACGGAAAACAATTGGGATCGGGCCAAGTCCACAGAGAGCAAGATTCGTCCATGGCCCATGAGGCCTCCCCAACATTCCACGGCCATCGCTGATACACAATCCAGAGACAAAAGCCTGAGCACGCGCCTCAGACTCACTCATTCATCATCATATCCTGAAGAGTTCTTCAGATAAGAACCACACGTCACTCGAATGCACCCAAAATATATAGTCTAAACTGGGCACTAATGCACTGTCTGACAACCTGAGCCCGGACCTCGTGACAAACACCCCAGACAGCTGACCACACACTGAGCACATCAGACCCGCCATGGCCTTAGGTCATCATCTCTTCCCTACCTCTGTTTTCAGGCTTCTGAACCTAGACCTTATCTCCAATCTCTGCCCAGGGCTTACTGTGATGCAGAAAACCGAACTCTTCCTTACCCATGGCAAGAAACGTTGTGGTTGGCATGTTGTCCAACGTTCAGTGTAGGAGAAACCAGCATTCACCCTGAGGCCCCGCCCTTTCCTGAGTGCGACGAGGGGATAAACACGCATTGTGACCCTCAGCGTGAGTCCTAACCTCTAGTACGTCCTCCCAGTGGCTGGACCATTAGATGTCATAATGGGCTTGATATGTCCCTAGGCCCCAATTTTTAACCAGATTTCTGGTAGTCCAGTCGCCCCTCCCCAGGGCTCTACTCTGGAATCCCTAATTTGGTGGGACACCTGAGGTTGAAAAACAAAACAAATAAACAACAACAGAACAACGGGACTACTTCAATCCCACAGAATGACCCCAAAATCTTTGGTCGGGGCCAAGCCCCCAGAGAGTAAGACTCGTCCATTTCCCATGAAGTCACCCGGAAATTTCACGACCATGAGTGACAAGATATCCAGAGACAAAAACTTGAGCAAGAGCCTCACACTCGCCCTTTTTTTCATATCCCGAAGAGTTCTCCTCATGGTCTTTAGAAGAGTCCTGCCATACCTATGACCCGAAACATAAGCCGAGTTTGTGTTTTCAGACAACTGTCCAAACAGCCCTGGCCTACACACCCTACAGGCTCAGGCCCCTAGAGCCAAACCTGACGACTGTGCTTGCCCTCTCCAAGGGAATTGTATGTGCCCATTCCAATGGCCATAACCCTACTAACCGGATAAAAACCTCCAAATTCCCTGAGGCCAACCCAATATTTGTGGCTTCCCAGGAAAAACAGGGGGCAATTGGGCCCATCTAGCACCTACCTGCACTCAGACCCATAGACGATGTCCCCAGAGGTAAAATGAACGAACAGGCCCCTAGGCATCTATCGGATCCATTGCTTTGGTTTCCAAGCATCTCTCCTCAGAGGACTGGATTTCAATAACAGCATATGGCTTTTTCTTCACTCATCCATCAGAACAAATCTCATCGACACATGGGAAACTTGCACGATGGAGCTGTGTGAAAGCCTGTCTTTAGGAGAACCCTTCAGGGCCCCCCCGTGCCACCGCTTCATTCCAAGGTCTCCATAGACACAAAATCATATTAGGACACATCCACGGGAGAGTCCATTTCAACTCAGCCCTCCTCCGTTGCTCCCCCAGATCCAGCAGATCTAACCTGTCTTGTTGCTTGGAGACAATTGGAGTGCGAGGTGGGCTACACAGCCATCCATCCTTAGAACCCTGCTCGGAATCGTTGTCCTGGAGCCAACCAACAGGCCTCAATTGTCCTGCAGAAGAATCTTTGCACTTGGGAGCTTCTCAGATCTCCCATCGTGGGAAAACCCCCAAGGCCTCGTGATCCACCCCCCCTTCAAGAAGGGACCATCAGGGACAGAATGTCCAACCTGAACGATCGTCTGATCCTCGCCCTTTCTTTAGATGCACGAGATCTCGATTCAGGTCTGTAGATTGTGCCTGCCATATCCTCACCCAGAAACCTAGGCCTAGCTTGGGTTCTCAGACTTCCATCCTCAGACTACTGGCCCACAAGCCCTCCAGTTTGGCAATCCAGAACTACAATGCAGCACTCTGCCTGCCATCCAGAAGAAAAACATTGCCCTTGGGGCTACACAGAAACCCCAAATGAGGATCAAACTGCACGCCATTTGGCTGTACCCCAAATATATAGGCTGACCTGGGCACTAATGCACTTTCTGACACAGCCTGAGCCTGGAACTCCTGGCCCCACCCAGACAGCTGGCCGCACACTGAGCACATCGGGCCAGCCATGGCCTTAGGTCGTCATCTCTTCTCAACTTCGTTTTTCAGGCTTCAGAACCTAGACCTTATCTCCAATCACGGCCCGGGTTTGAAAATGATGCAGAAATTAGATCTCTTTCCCCATGGCAAGAAACCTTGTGGTTGGCATGTTGTCCATGGTTCAGTGTCGTTGAAACCAGTGTGGCCCATGAGGCCCCGCCCATGCTTGCGTGCAAAATTGGTCACAAACACACATTGTGACCCTCAGCGTGAGCCCAGTCCTCAGGTAAGGCCTCTCAGTGGCTGGATGGAGAGACAGCATATTGGGCTTGCCATGCTCCTAGGCCCCAATTTTTAACCATAGTTCGGGTTGTCCCTTCACTCTTCCCCAGGGCTCTGCTTTGGAATTCCTCTTTTGGTGGGACACCTGAGTTAACAAACCTGAAAGGAGTCCTCCCATCCCAAAGATTGACGAAAAACAATTGGGATCTGGCCAAATCCACAGAGAGCAAGATTCGTCCCTGGCCCATGAGGCCTCTCCAACATTCCACGGCAATCGCTGATACACAATCCAGAGACAAAAGCCTGAGCACGCGCCTCAGACTCGCTCATTCTTCATATCCTGAAGAGTTCTACCGATAAGAACCTACACGGCACTCGAATGCACCCAAAATATATAGTCTAACCTGGGCACTAATGCACTGTCTGACAACCTGAGCCGAGACCTCGTGATCAACACCCAGACAGCTGACCGCACACTGAGCACATTGGACCCGCCATGGCCTTAGGTCATAATCTCTTCCCTACCTCAGTTTTCAGGCTTCAGAACCTAACCTTATCTCCAATCACTGCCCAGGGGTGACTTTGATGCAGAAATCAGAACTCTTCCTTACCCCATGGCAAGAAACCTTGTGATTGGCATGTTGTCCAACGTTCAGTGTAGGAGAAACCAGCATTCACCCTGAGGCCCCCCCGCCCCATTCCTAAGTGCAACGAGGGCATAAACATGCATTCTGACCCTCAGCGTGAGTCCTGTCCTCTAGTACATCCTCTCAGTGGCTGGACCATTAGATGTCATAATGGGCTTGACATGTCCCTAGGCCCCAATTTTTAACCAGATATCTGGTAGTCCAGTCGCCCCTCCCCAGGGCTCTACTCTGGAATCCCTAATTTGGTGGGACACCTGAGGTTGAAAAACAAATCAACAACAACAGAACAACGGACTTTTCACCCACAGAATGACCCCAAACTCTTTGGACGGGGCCAAGCCCCCAGAGAGCAAGACTCGTCCATTTCCCATGAAGTCTCCCGGAAATTTCACGACCATGAGTGACACGATATCCAGAGACAAAAACTTGAGCAAGAGCCTCACACTCGCCCTTTTTTCATATCCTGAAGAGTTCTCCTCATGGTCTGTAGAAGAGTCCTGCCATACCTATGACCCGAAACATAAGCCGAGAGTTTGTGTTTTCAGACAACTGTCCAAACAGCCCTGTCCTACACACCCTACAGGCTCAGGCCCCTGGAGCCAATCCTGACGACTGTGCTTGCGCTCTCCAAGGGAATTGTATGTGCCCATTCCAATGGCCACAACCCTACTAAGAGAATAAACCTCCAATGTCCCTGAGGCCATCCCAATATTCGTGGCTTCCCAGGATCAACAAGGGCAATCTGGGCCCATCTGAGCACCTACTGGCACTCAGACCCGTAGACTGATGTCCCCAGAATTAAAAAGGAACGAACAGGCCCCGGGGCACTTATCGGATCCATTGCATTGGTTTCCAGGCATCTCTCCTCAGAGGCCTGGATTTCAATAACAGCATATGGCTGTTTCTTGACTCACCCATCAGAACAAATCTCATCTACACATGGGAAACTTGCACGATGGAGCTGTGTGAAAGCCTCTCTTTAGGAGAACCCTTCAGGGCCCAAGTGCCACCGCTTCATTCCAAGGTCTCCATAGGACACATCCACGGGAGAGTCCATTTCAACTCAGCCTCCTCGGTTGCTCCCCAAATCCAGCAGATCTAACCTGTCTTGTTGCTTGGAGACAATTGGAATGCGTGGTGGGCTTCCCAGCCATCCATCCTTAGAACCCTGCTTGGAATCGTTGTCCTGGAGCCAACCAAAAGGTCTCAATTGTCCTGCAGAAGAATCTTTGCAGTTGGGAGCTTCTCAGAACTCCCATCGTGGGACAACACCCATGGCCTCGTGATCCATCCCCCCTTCTAGAAGGGACCATCAAGGACAGAATGTCCAACCTGAGCGATCGTCTGATCCTCGCCTTGACATCAGATGCACCAGATCTCGATTGAGGTCTGTAGATAGTGCCTGCCATATCCTCACCCAGAAACCTAGGCCTAGCTTGGCTTCTCAGACTTCCGTCCTCAGAGTACTGGCCCACAAGCCCTCCAGTTTGGCAATCCAGAACTACAATGCAGCACTCTGCCTGCCCTCCAGAAAGAAAACATTGCCCTCTGGGGCTACGCAGAAAACCCAAATGAGGATCAACCTGCACGCCATTCGGCTGTACCCCAAATATATAGACTGACCTGGGCACTAATGCACTTTCTGACACGGCCTGAGCCTGGACCTCCTGGCCCCACCCAGACAACTGGCCGCACACTGAGCACATCGGACCCGCCATGGCCTTAGGTCGTCATCTCTTCTCAACCTCGGTTTTCCGGCTTCAGAACCTAGACCTTATCTCCCATCACTTCCCGGGTTTGAAAATGATGCCGAAATCAGAACTCTTTCCCCAAGGCAAGAAACCTTGTGGTTGGCATGTTGTCCAAGGTTCAGTGTAGTTGAAACCAGTGTGGCCCATGAGGCCCCGTCCAGGCTTGCGGGCCACATTTGTCACAAACACACATTGTAACCCTCAGCCTGAGCCCAGTCCTCAGGTAAGGCCTCTCAGTGGCTGGATGGAGAGACAGCATATTGGGCTTGCCATGGCCCTAGGCCCCAATTTTTAACCGTAGTTCGGGTTGTCCCTTCACTCTTCTCCAGGGCTCTGCTTTGGAATTCCTCTTTTGGTGGGACACCTGAGGTAACAAACCTGAAAGGAGTCCTCCCATCCAACAGATTGACGGAAAACAATTGGGATCGGGCCAAGTCCACAGAGAGCAAGATTCGTCCATGGCCCATGAGGCCTCCCCAACATTCCACGGCCATCGCTGATACAAAATCCAGAGACAAAAGACTGAGCACGCTCCTCGGTCTCACTCATTCATCCTGAAGAGTTCTTCAGATAAGAACCTACACGTCACTCGAATGCACCCAAAATATATAGTCTAAACTGGGCACTAATGCACTGTCTGACAACCTGAGTCCGGACCTCGTGACCAACACCCCAGACAGCTGACCGCACACTGAGCACGTCAGACCCGCCATGGCCTTAGGTCATCATCTCTTCCCTACCTCAGTTTTCAGGCTTCAGATCCTAGACCTTACCTCTAATCACTCCCCAGGGGTGACTGTGATGCAGAAATCAGAACTCTTCCTTACCCATGGCAAGAAACCTTGTGCTTGGCATGTTGTCCAATGTTCAGTGTAGGAGAGACAAGCACTCACCCTGAGGGCCCGCCCATTCTTGAGTGCGACGAGGGCATAAACACACATTGTGATCCTCAGCGTGAGTCCTGTCCTCTAGTACGTCCTCCCAGTGGCTGGACCATTAGATGTCATAATGGGCTTGACAAGTCCCTAGGCCCCAATTTTTAACCAGATTTCTGGTTGTCAGTCGCCCCTCCCTAGGGCTCTACTCTGGAATCCCTCATTTGGTGGGACACCTGAGGTTGAAAAACAAAACAAAACAAATCAACATCAACAGAACAACGGACTTCTTCCATCCTACAAAATGACCCCAAACTCTTTGGACAGGGCCAAACCCCCAGAGAGTAAGACTCGTCCATTTTCCAGGAAGTCACGCGGAAATTTCACGACCCTGAGTGACACGGTATCCAGAGACAAAAATTTGAGCAAGAGCCTCACACTCGCCCTTTTTTCATATCCCGAAGACTTCTCCTCATGGTCTGTAGATCAGTTCTGCCATACCTATGACCCGAAACATAAGCCGAGTTTTGTGTTTTCAGACAACTGTCCAAACAGCCCTGGCCTACACACCCTACAGGCTCAGGCCCCTTGATGTAAACCTGACGACTGTGCTTGCCCTCTCCAAGGGAATTGTATGTGCCCATTCCAATGGCCACAACCCTACTAAGAGGATAAACCTCAAAAGTCCCTGAGGCCATCCCAATATCTGTGGCTTCCCAGGACAAACAGGGGCAATCTGGGCCCATCTGAGCACCTAGTGGCACTCAGACGCGTAGACTGATGTCCCCAGAGGTAAAAAGGAACGAACAGGACCCTAGGCACCTATCGGATCCAGTGCTTTGGTTTCCAGGCAACTCTCCTCAGAGGCCTGGATTTCAATAACAGCATATGGCTGTTCCTTGTCTCACCCATCAGAACAAATCTCATCTACACATGGGAACCTTGCACGATGGAGCTGTGTCAAAGCCTCTCTTTAGGAGAACCCTTCAGGGCCCCCGTGTCACCACTTTCATTCCAAGGTCTCCATAGACACAAAATCATATTAGGACACATCCACGGGAGAGTCCATTTCAACTCAGCCTCCACGGTTGCTCCCCCAGAACCAGCAGATCTAACCTGTCTTGTTGCTTGGAGACTTTTGGAATGCGAGGTGGCCTACCCAGCCATCCATCCTTAGAACCCTGCTCGGAATCGTTGTCCTGGAGCCAACCAACAGGTCTCAATTGTCCTGCAGAAGAATCTTTGCTGTTGGGAGATTCTCACAACTCCCATCTTGTGAAAACACCCATGGCCTCGTGATCCACTCCCCCTTCAAGAAAGGGCCATCAGGGACAGAATGTCTAACCTGAGCAATCGTCTGATCCTTGCCCTGACTTCAGATGCACGAGATCTCGATTCAGGTCTGTAGATTGTGCCTGCCATATCCTCATCCAGAAACCTAGGCCTAGCTTGGCTTCTCAGACTTCCGTCCTCAGACTACTGACCCACAAGCCCTCCAGTTTGGCAATCCAGAACTACAATGCAGCACTCTGCCTGCCCTCCAGAAGAAAAACATTGCCCTCTGCGGCTACACAGAATCCCCAAATGAGGAAAAACGCGGCACGCCATTCGGCTGTACCCCAAATATATAGGCTGACCTGGGCACTAATGCCCTTTCTGACACAGCCTGAGCCTGGACCTCCTGGCCCCACCCAGACAGCTGGCCGCACACTGAGCACATCGGACCCGCCATGGCCTTAGATCGTCATCTCTTCTCAACCTCGGTTCTCAGGCTTTAGAACCTAGACCTTATCTCCAATCACGGCCTGGGTTTGAAAATGATGCAGAAATCAGAACTCTTTCCCCATGGCAAGAAACCTTGTGGTTGGCATGTTGTCCAAGGTTCAGTGTCGTTGAAACCAGTGTGGCCCATGAGGCCCCACCCATGCTTGCGGGCCACATTGGTCACAAACACACATTGTGACCCTCAGCCTGAGCCCAGTCCTCAGGTAAGGCCTCTCAGTGGCTGGATGGAGAGACAGCATATTGGGCTTGCCATGCCCCCAGGCCCCTATTTCTAACCATAGATCGGGTTGTCCTTTCAGTCTTCCCCAGGGCAACAATCATATAAATAATCATTTCATACCTACTTAAA
Organism: Mustela putorius furo; assembly: GCF_011764305.1. NCBI lineage: Eukaryota > Metazoa > Chordata > Mammalia > Carnivora > Mustelidae > Mustela > Mustela putorius. Next base: position 47,109 of record NW_025421886.1, on the reverse strand, counting down.
AATTGCATAATACCACACTCCTAGATCCTCTCTGAATGCTCTAAAATAACCCTTAAAGGAAATACATTTTTAAAAATAACAGATTTTTTGGCGAATAATTTAAAAAATAAAAGTTTCATTCATCTATGTAGATCATAAAAATGTTTTTAATAAGCCTGAAATTATAACTGTGAAGTGTGCTAAAATGAATCCACCTGCTAAGGGTGAGAGAACAAAAATAAACATCATTTTTCCGAATAAGAGGAATTTATTACCTTCGAATCAAAGCATGTGGATTTGTTCAAACTGGCATTAAAGGAATATGGAAACACAAACGATAGAAAGTCATATTTTAGATTTCTAAATCTTCAAAGTGAAGAGTATACATTTTTTAAATGTTACATAATGCTACATAATGTCAAGATGACAGGTTGTGACAAATAGCATTTTAAAAGCTCTACTCATAATGGAACGGAAGGTGTCATTTCCCTATAATTTTATATATTTCATTAATTTACTATCTGGATACAACATATTACCAAACAGATGTTCATCAAAGACTAAATCATTTTTACTGGAGCATAATAATTTGAACCTACATCTATTAATCATTTTTTTCGATGAAACATTTATAGTCTCGCTAAACATTTTATCAGTTGTTGACAAAATTAAAAAACAGTAGGATAAAATGTCGTGATTGGAAAAGTAGATTTTCTTTGAAATTTGCATTTAAATGAAAATATTTGCTGATATTTTAAAAACTTTAAATGTAATTTTATATATATCTGACCTTGCAAATGATATAAAACATTTGGAGACTTAATATAGTTTGGGGCACACATGGTAAGCAATAATCAATTTTTTTGTTGATCCAAGTGTTCTTGTATTATTTTTCTTAATTATTCTAGTACCACAATTTATAGTTCTAAGATTTTCCCACCCCCCCATTTTAATATCTCTTAAGGTGGCACTCACCTTGCACTTGATGACATATCCTAGTTTAACTGTCAGCATTTCTCTTTCTTAGTCGAACATAAACTATAGTGCATCTTACCCTTGATGAAAGCTAGGATGCAATTAAATACTCTATTATGGTTACGATTCTGATATTTGAAATCCTCCGGTAGCTCCCTATGCCCCCACAGTGTACAACCTCACCTCCTCGGCATAGTATACAAACCATCTCACCCCCAGTGTTAACCCCGGGACTCAGCCTCCATCCCCAGGTGATGCTGCCAGATCAGCTGTCGGTTGTCATGAACTTGCTGTAGTTTCCCGAATGCACTGTGCTGCCTCCTGGCACTTTGAAACTTGACACACTCATCCTCATTCTTCGCTTTGCCCTTGTCTATCTCCTCCCCTGAAAATCTGTTCCTAAGTGGCTTTTCCCAGCTCCAACCTACCCTTGGCAGTCTTTTATCTCCCTGTGGTAAAGCCTGTCACACTGCACCATGGACAAGCCCGTTGTCCCCTGAGAAGAGAAAGGGAAAGTGAGGGCCACCCAGCATTTGCAGCTCTAGTGCAGAGCCCCATGCCTTGCTTGCAGGAAATGCCAGATCATGAAGACAAACGGATATCTTCCTCTGGCTAAAACCAGATCTTCTTTGCGTACTGCAGGATCTGGATCAATAAAGAGCAGCCAGTGATTATGGATGTATTTCTAGGGATTTTTTCCCCATATATTTCAGGGGATTCTGGTTGGCTCCAGGATGTTTCATAAGGAACGACAGCAAAGCAGGTATCAAAGGATGGAACCCTGGGCAGACTGTATCGATTCTAACTGTCCCTCCCAGTTAATAGACAGTTTTGATATGCTATCTCTAGGGGAGCAACGGAAGGGGCTGGTTGAAATGGACTCTACTGAGGATGGGGGACCTGTTGTGGGTTTGTGTGCATAGAGACCCTGGCACGGGGCGGTGACACACGGACCCTGAATGCTTCTCCTAAGCAGCGGTTTTGTGTCATCTCCAAAAGACAAGTTTCCCATGTGGAGACTAGATTTGATCTGATTGGTGCCTCAGGAAAGCCCCACATGCTGGTATTGGAAACCAGGCCTCTGATGAGAGATAGCAGGAAACCAAAACAATGGACCCCATTAGGGCCTAGGGCCCTGTCCCGTTCAATCTCCTTCTCTGGGGACATCCATCTACAGTATGAGTGGAGATGGATGCTCAGCTGGTTCCAGGCAGCCCTTGTTTGTCCTGGGCGGTCTATACTATGGGGATGGCCTTGGGGACATTGGAGGTTTCTCCTAGTTTGTATGATTGTGGTCAATGGAAGGGGCAGAATTCCCGTGGAGTTGAGAGGCACAGACCTGATGTGTGGCTCCAGGGTCCCCAGGCTGGAGGGTGTGGAAGCCAGGAATGTGGGGATAGAAGTCTGAAAACACACACTCAGCTTATTTTGGGGGACGTAGGTATGGCAGTCCCAATCTACAGACCGTGAGGGGAACTCTTTGGGATAGGAAGAAAGAGCGAGTGTGAGGCGCTTATTCAGGCTTTTGTCTCTGGATTTTGTGTCAACGATGGGCGTGGAATGTCGGGGAGGCCTCATGGGCCATGGATGAGTCTTCCTCTCTGTGGATTTGGCCCGATCCCAATTTGGGGGGTCAATCTGTGGGATGGGAGGAGTCCTTTCAGTTTGGTTACCTCATTCTAAAGCAGAGCACTGGGGAGGGGCGAATGGACAACACGAACTATGGTTAAAAATTGGGGCCTAGGGGCATGGCAAGCCCAATATGCTGTCTCTTGGTCAAGCCACTGAGAGACCTTACTTGGGGACTGGGCTCACGCTGAGGTTCACAATGCATATTTGTGACCAACGCGGCCCTCAAGCATGGCGGGGTCAAAGGGCCACACTGCTATCAACTACACTGAACGTTGGGCAACACGCCAACCACAAGATTTCTTGCCATGGGGAAGGATTTCTGATTTCTGCCTCATGTTCAACCCTGGGCAGTGATTGGAGAAAACGTCTAGGTTCTGAAGCCTGTAAACCGAAGTTGGGAAGAGATGACGACCTAAGGCTTTGGCAGGGCGGATGTGTTCAGTGTGAGTCCAGCTGGCTGGGTGTGGGTCGGGAGGTCCAGGCTCAGGCTGTGACAGAAAGGGCATGAGTGCCCAGGGCATCCTGTAGAATTGGGGTACAGTCACGTGGCGAAAAGGTTGATCCTCCTTTGGGGCTTCTGGTTAGCCCCAGAGGGCAATGTTTTTTCTTCTGGACGGCAGGCAGAGGGCTGCATTGTAGTTCTGGAATTGCCAAACTGGAGGGCTTGTGGGCCAGGAGTTGAGGACACAAGCAACCTTAGGTTTCTGGGCGAGAGCATGGCAGGTACACTCTGCAGAGGTGAAACGAGATCTCGTGCATCTGAAAACAGGTGAGGATCTGACGAACACTCAGGTTGGAGTTTCTGTCCCTTATCGCCCTCTTCATGAAGAGGTGGTGGATCACGAGGCCATGGAATTTTTCCCACGATGGGAGTTGTGAGATGCTCCAAACCATAAAGATTCTTCTGCAGGGCGATTGAGACCTGTTGGTTGGCTCCAGGACTTCCCATACGGATCGATTCCGAGTAGGGTTCTAAGGATGGATGGCTGGGAAGCCCGACTCTCATTCCTCTTGTGTCCTAGTGGCAAGACAGGTTAGATCTGCTGGATCTGGGGGAGAAACTGAAAGGGTTGAGTTGAAATGGACTCTCTTGTGGATGGGTCCTAATGTGGGTTTGTGTCCATGGAGAACTTGGAATGAGGCAGTGGCACAGGGTCGCTGAAGGGTTCTCCTAACCAGAGGCTTTGACACAGCTCCAACGTGCATGATTCCCACGTGGAGACGAGATTTGTTCTGATGGGTGCCTCAAGAAACAGCCATATGCTGCTATTGGAATCCAGGCCTCTGGGGAGAGATGCCTAGACAAGAAAGCAATGGATCCGATTAGGATCTAGGGGCCTGCTTATTCCAATTTACCTCTGCGGATATCTGTCCACGGGTCTAAGTGCAGGTAGATGCTCAGCTGGTGTCAGACCGCCCTTGTTTTTCCTGGGCAGTCAACACTATTGGGATGGCCCCGGGCACTTTGGAGTTTTATCATCCTCTTTCTAGGTTTGTGGCCAATGGAATGGGCAGAAATCCCAGGTACAGTCCTCAGGTTTGGCTCCAAGAACCTGTGCCTGTAGGTTTTGTGGGCCAGGGCTGTGGGGACAGTTGTCTGAAAACACAAAAGCCGGCTTAGGTTTCGGGTCGTAGGTATTGCAGGACTGATCTACAGACCGTGAGGAGAACTCTTCAGGATATGAACAAGGGGGCGAGTGTGAGACGCTTGCTCAAGATTTTGTCTCTGGATATTGTGTCACTGATGGCCGTGGAATGTCCGGGTGGCCTCATGGGCCATGGACGAGTCTTCCTCTCTGGGCATTTGGCCCAATCCCAAGAGTTTGGCGTTATTCTTTGAGATGGGAGGAGTCCGTTTTGTTTTGTTTTTACCTCAGATGTCCCACCAAAAGAGAGTTTCCAGGGCAGAGCCCTGGGGAGGGGCGACTGGACAACCAGAAATCTGGTTAAAAACTTGGGGCCTAGGGGCATGGCAAGCCCATTATGACGTTTAATGTTCCAGCCACTGAGAGGACTTACTAGAGGACAGGACTCACGCTGAGGGTCACAATGCGTGTTTGTGCCCTCTTCGTACTCAAGCATGGGCCGGGCCTCATGGTGAACGCTGGTTTCTCCTACACTGAACGTGGCACAACATGCCAACCACAAGGTTTCTTGCCATAGGGAAGGAGGAGTTCTGATTTCTGCATCACATTCACCCTTGGCGGGGTGTGGAGTTAAGGTCTATGTCCTGAAGCCCTGAGAAGCTAGGTTGGGAATAGATGACGAGCTAAGGCCATGGCGGGTCTGTTGTGCTCAGTGTGCGGTCAGCTGTCTGGGTGTTGGTCAGGAAGTCCGGGCTCAGGCTGTGTCAGACAGTGTATTAGTGCCCAGATTTGTCGATATAATTTGTGTACAGAAGGGTGCCGTGTAGGTCTATCCTCATTTCGGGTGTCTGGGTAGCTCCATAGGGCAACATTTTGCTTTTTATCTGGAGGGCAGGCAGAGTGCTGCCTGGTGGGTCCAGAATTGCCAAACGTGAGGTCTTGGGGGCCAGGAGTGTGAGGACGGACATTGGAAAACAGAAGTTTCACATAGGTTTAAGGGCGAGGGGCAAGGCCGGCACACTCTGCAGAGCTGCATGGAGATGTCGTGCATCTGAATTCAGGGCGAGGATCAGACGTTGGCTCAGGTTGGAGTTCCTGTCCATGATTTCCCCTTCAGAATGGGGGTGGGGGCTTCAGAAAGCCATCACGGTTTTCCCACGTTGGGAGTTGTGAGATGCTCCAAAACGCAAGGATTCCTTCTGCAGGACATTTGAGACCTTTTGGATGGGTCCAGGACGTTCCATATGGAACGACGCCAGAGCAGGGTTCTTAGGGCGGAGCCCTGGGCAAGCCGCCTCGCATCTCAATCGTCTCCTAGCGACAAGACAGGTTCTATCTGCTGGCTCTGGCGGAGCAACCGAGAAGCCAGAGTTGAAATGGACTGTCCTGCGGATGGAACCTAATGTGGGTATGTGTCCATGGAGACCTTGGAAAGGGGTGGTGGCACCGGGCCCTGAAGGATTCTCCTAACCGGAAATTTTGACCCAGTTCCAGCCTGCTATTTTCCCATGTCGAGACAAGATTTGCCTCCGGAAACCCCCGCATGCTGGTATTTGAAAACATGCCTCTGAGGAGAGATGCCTGGAAAACAAAGCAATGGATCCGATTACGGCCTAGGGACCTGTGAGGTTCAATCTACTACCCTGGTGACATCCAACTATGGTATGAGTGGAGGTAGATGCTCAGCTGTTGTCAGACGCCCTTGTTTGTCCCGGGCGGCCTACACAATTGGGATGGCTTCAGGGACTGTGGAGGTTTCTCCTAATTTGGAGGCGTGTGGTCAAGTGAATCGGCAGAATTCCAGTGGAGTGGGCAGGCACAGACCTGATGTGTGCCTCCAGAGGCCCCAGCCTGGAGGGTGTGTGGGCCAGGAGCGTGGGGATAGAAGTCTGAAAACACTAACGCGGCCTACGTTTCGGGACATAAGTATGGCAGGCCCGAACTACGGACCTTGAGGGGAACTCTTCGGGATATGAAGAAAGAGTGAGTGTGAGGCATTTATTCAGGCTTCTGTCTCTGGATTTGGTGTCAACAATGGCCGTGGAATGTCTAGGAGGCCTCAGGGGCCATGGACAAGTCTTCCTCTCTGTGGATTTGGCACGAACCCAATTGTTTTGGGTCCATCTTGGGGATGGGAGGAGTCCTTTCAGTTTGGTTACCTCAGGTTTCCCACCAAAAGAGGCATTTCAAAGCAGAGCCCTGGGGAGGTGCGAATGGACAAACCGAACTATGGTTAGTTCCAGCCACTGAGAGGCCTTCCTTGAGGACAGAACTCACGCTGAGGGTCACAATGTGTGTTTATGCCTTCTAGGCGCTCAAGCATGGGCGGGAATCATGGTCCACACTGTTGCTCCTACATTGAACGTTGGGCTCCATGCCAACCACATGTATTCTTGCCATGGGGAAGTAGTAGTTCTGATGTTTTTCATCTCTTTCACCGCTGGGCCGTGATTGGAGTTAAGGTCTAGGTTGTGTAGTCTGAAAACCGAGCTTGGGAAGAGATGACGACTTAAGTCCATGACACGTCCGACGTGCTCAGTGTGGAGCCAGGTCGTTGAGTGTTGGTCGGGAGGTTCAGGCCTAGGCTGTGTCAGACCAGGCATTAGTTTTCAGGGTATATTGTATAATTGGGGGAGAGTCGAGTGCCGTGCAGCTTGATCCTCATTTAGCGTTTCTGGGTAGCCCCAAGGGCAACGTTTTTCTTCTTCTGGAGGGCAGGCAGAGTGCTGCTTTGTGGCTCCGGAATTCCTAACCTGGATGCCCTTTGGGCAAGGAGTGTGAGGACGGAAGAATAAATAGAACGCAAGTTAGGCATAGGTTTCGGGGCGAGGGCACGGCAGGCACTATCTGCACATCTGAATCGGGACTTCGTGCATCTGAAGTCAGGGAGGGTTCAGACCTAGGCTCAGGTTGGAGTTTCTGTCCATTATGGTCCTTTCTTGAAGGGGGCAGCATCTCGAGGCCATGGAGGTTTACCCAGGAGGGGAGTTGGGATATGCTCCAAGCCACAAGGATTTTTTCTGATCAACAATTGAGATCTGTTGGATCGCTCCAGGATGTTTCATAGGGAACGACAGCAAAGCAGGGATCGAAGGATGGATCCCTGAGCAGACTGCCTGGATTCTAACTGTCTCCTAGTTAACAGACAGTTTTGATATGCTAGCTCTAGGGGAGCAATGGACGGGGCTGAGTTGAAATGGACTCTCCTGCGGATGGGTCCTATTGTGGGTTTGTGTGCATGGAGACCCTGGCACGGGGCGGTGACACACGGACCCTGAATGCTTCTCCTAAGCAGAGGTTTTGCATCATCTCCAAAAGACAAGTTTCCCATATGGAGACTAGATTTGATCTGATTGGTGCCTCAGGAAAGCCCCACATGCTGATATTGGAAACCAGGCCTCTGATGAGAGATAGCAGGAAACCAAAACAATGGACCCCATTAGGGCCTAGGGCCCTGTCCCGTTCAATCTCCTTCTCTGGGGACATCCATCTACAGTATGAGTGGAGATGGATGATCAGCTGGTTCCAGGCAGCCCTTGTTTGTCCTGGGCGGTCTATACTATGGGGATGGCCTTGGGACATTGGAGGTTTCTCCTAGTTTGTATGATTGTGGTCAATGGAAGGGGCAGAATTCCCGTGGAGTTGAGAGGCACAGACCTGATGTGTGGCTCCAGGGTCCCCAGGCTGGAGGGTGTGGAAGCCAGGAATGTGGGGATAGAAGTCTGAAAACACACACTCGGCTTGTTTTGGGGACATAGGTATGGCAGTCCCGATCAAAAGACCGTGAGGGGAACTCTTTGGGATAGGAAGAAAGAGCGAGTGTGTGGCGCTTATTCAGGCTTTTATCTCTGGATTTGGTGTCAACGATGGGCGTGGAATGTCGGGGAGGCCTCATGGGCCATGGATGAGTCTTCCTCTCTGTGGATTTGGCCCGATCCCAATTTGGGGGTCAATCTGTGGGATGGGAGGAGTCCTTTCAGTTTGGTTACCTCATTCTAAAGCAGAGCACTGGGGAGGGGCGAATGGACAACACGAACTATGGTCAAAAGTTGGGGCCTAGGGGCATGGCAAGCCCAATATGCCGTCTCTTGGTCAAGCCACTGAGAGACCTTACTTGGAGACTGGGCTCACGCTGAGGGCCACAATGCGTATTTGTGACCAACGCGGCCCTCAAGCATGGCTGGGTCAAAGGGCCACACTGCTATCAACTACACTGAACGTTGGGCAACATGCCAACCACAAGATTTCTTGCCATGGGGAAGGATTTCAGATTTCTGCCTCATGTTCAACCCTGGGGCAGTGATTGGAGAAAACATCTAGGGTTCTGAAGCCTGAAAACCGAATTGAGAAGAGATGACGTTGGGTCAGAGTTAGGGTTAGACGTCTTTGGAGTCAGGGTTAGCGTAAGGCTTAGGGTAGGGGTCAGGGTTAGGGTTAGGTTCATGGTTAGGTTTAGTGTCATGATCACAGTAGGTTCAGCGTTAGCCTTACTGTCAGAATCAGGGTCAGGGTCAGTGTTAGGCTGACAGTTAGGTTTATGTCCAGGCAGGGTCATGATCAGATTTATGGTCCGGTCCAAGTTTTGGTTTGGGGGCAAGGTCATGTCAGGTCAGGGTTAGGTTTTGGACAGGTTTAGTGTCAGGGTTAGGGTCAGGGTCAGGTTTAGGTTCATGGTTATGGTAAGGTCAGCTTTATTTTTAGGTTCTGTTTCATGAGTAGGTTCATGATCAGGGTTAGCTTTAGGGTTACTAATCTGTTCAGGATCACGGATTGAGTCAGAGTTAGGTTAACAGTCAGGTTTAGGGTCAGTATTAAGGTCAAGGCCAGGGTCTGTTTTTAAGGTTAAGGTCTGACATAGGCAAAGTACAGAGTTAGGGTTATGATCAGGTTCAGGGAGAGGGGTAGGATTATTGTTAAAGTGTGGTTAGGTTTAGGGTTAGAGGTAGGTTGCGTGTTAGGGTTAGACCGGGTTAGGGTCAGTGTCAGGAATAATGTTAGGGGTTAGGTTTAGGGTTAGGTTCAGCGTTAGGTTTCGGGTCAGGGCCCGTGTTAGTGTCAGGGTCAGGGTTTCGTTTAGGGTTAGAGATAGGTTCAGGCTTACTTTCAGTGTCAGGTTTATTGTTAGGGTGAGGGTCAGGGTCACTGTTAGTGTCAGGCTTAGGTTTCTGGTCTTTGCCTTGGTCGGGGTCAGGGTGAAGTCTAGGGCCAGTGTCAGGTTTACAGTGAGGATCAGGTATTAGTTTAAAGTATACATTCGTGTCAGGGACAGGGTTATGTAGTGGTCATTGTTAGGTTCATGGTTAGGTTAAGGGTCAGGTCCAGTGTCCGGTTTAGGGTCAGGGTCTGGTATAGGCAAATTTCAGTGTTAGGGTTATGATCAGTGTCAGATATAGGGTCAGGGTTATTGTTAATGTTTAGGGATAGTTCTACATTTAGAGTTAGGTTGACGGTTAGGGTTAGAACTTGTTGGGGTCAGGGTCCGTGGTAGGGTTAGGGGTTTGTGTTAAAGTTAGGTTCAGAGATACGTTTCGGGGGGGAGGGCCCATGTTAGTGTCAGGGTCAGGGTTACATTTAGGGTCAGAGTTAGTTTCAGTCTCACAGTCAGGGTCAGGTTTAGTGTTCAGTTGATTTCGCGGTCACTGTAAGGGTCAGGGTTAGGTTATTGTCATGGTCTGGGTCAGGGTCAGGGTGAAGATTAGCACCAGTGTCCTGTTTAGGGTCAGGTTCAGGTATTGGTTTAAAGTCCACATTCTGGTCTGGGACAGGTTTATGTAGCTGTCAGAGTTAGTGTCAAGGTTAGGATTAGGATCAGAGTCAGGGTCCGGTAAAAGTCAGGGCAAGGGTCAGGTTGAGGGTCATGCTTTCGTATAGGGTCAATGTTCGGTTCACTGTCACAGTTAGGTTTTGGCGGTAGGGTTTGGGATTGGGGTTAGGGTTAGAGTTAGAAGTAGGGTTATGTTTAGGATTAGGGATAGATATCGTAAGGTCAGGTTTAGGGTTTTGGTTAGGTTAGGGGTTAGTGTTAGGTTCAGGGTCAGCATGAGGTGTAGGTTCAGGGTCCTTATTAGGGTCATGGTTAGAGTTACCATAAGGTTTAGGGTTAGGGTCAATTCAAGTCACGATCAGGGTTAGGGTTAGGGTCCGGGTTAGGTCAGCGTCAGGGTTAGGATTAGGGTCAGGGTCAGGGTCCTGGTTAGGTTTGAGTCATGGTTACGGTAATGTCAGAGTTAGGTTTAGGTTCAGGGTCCACATCAGGGTCAGTGTCAGGCTTAGGTTTCGGTTTAGGGTTCAGGTCAGGATCACAGTCAGGGTCAGGGTCAGGGTCAGGGTCAGGGCTTGGGTTAGGGTTTGGGGCAGTCTCACAGTCAGTCAGGGTCAGGGTCAGGGTTAGTGGTTACTGTTAGGGTTAGCCCTGATCCTGGGTCATGGACCCATCCGTTCAGGGTCTCAGGATAAACCCTGGGCAGAAGGGTGTAGACCCTACACCCGATCCCTCTTAACCAGCCTTAAACTGGGGTGTGAACATGACTTGCCCACGAGACATCTACCTCCCTCATCAGCCTGATCCTGCTTGGGGCATCTCCACCCTCGATGGCATAGCCAGGACCTCTTGACACACAGACACACAGACACACAGAGACACCCCCCCCACACACACACACCCACACACACAGCGCGGGGAGGAGACCTAAGCCTATACGAGTGGATCAGAAGGTGTGGGACTCTCTGATCTGAGCCCCCTGGTGTCACCTTTTGATTTTTGAGCCAAAGGGCCTGAGGCATTGGGGAAAACCTGATATGACCTGCCAGGGAGGGGACGTGTCAGACGGGCCAGGTCTCTTCTCCCTGCATTCTCTCGGCTTCAGTACAGCAGAAGAACATGTCGCTTCCTTTAGGATGTGCCTAGATAGAGCTGGGGAGGGCGTTTCTCTGTAATGGATGCCTGGATACGTGGGTTCCAATTCCGTTGGGCCCTTCGTCAAGGAAGTGAGGTCACCACTGCCTGGGGGTTCCTTACCGAACTTCCTGCTCCACCAGAGCTCCCTGAGCCGCCGGTCCCCACGCTGCTCAAGGCTCACACTCTCCACTCAATGCAGTGCCCATCCTGTGACCCCCATACAGCCTCCCCACAGCCCCTGGGAGGCCTGCGTGCAGCTGTTTTCCCCACTGGATGGAAAAGAGCTGGATTTAGACCAGGTTAGTGTTAGGGTTAGGGTTAAGAAAGAATTAGGGTCAGGGTTAGGGTTAGACGTCTTTGGGGTCAGGGTTAGCATAAGGCTTAGGGTAGGGGTCAGGGTTAGGGTTAGGTTCATGGTTAGGTTTAGGGTCTGGCTCACAGTAGGTTCAGGATTAGCGTTACGGTCAGAGTCAGGCTCAGGGTCAGTGTTAGGCTCACGGTTACGTTTAGGGTAAGATTCAGGGTCATGGTCAGTTTTCGGGTCAGGTTCAAGTTTTGGTTTGGGGGCAAGGTCATGTCAGGTCAAGGTTAGGTTTGGGACAGGTTTAGTGTCAGGGTTAGGATCAGGGTCAGGGTTAGGTTCATGGTGATGGTAAGGTCAGCTTTATGTTTAGGTTCTGTTTTATGAGTAGATTCAGGATCAGGGTTAGCTTTAGGGTTACTAATCTGTTCAGGCTCACGGATTGGGTCAGAGTTAGGTTTACAGTCAGGGTTAGGATCAGTGTTAAGGTCAAGGCCAGGGTCAGTTTTAAGGTTAAGTTCTGACATAGGCAATGTTCAGAGTTAGGGTTATGATCAGGTTCAGGGAGAGGGTCAGGATAATTGTTAAAGTGGGGTTAGAGTAAGGCTTAGGGGTAGGTTGAGAGTTAGGTTAGACTGGGTTAGGGTCAGTGTCAGGGATAATGTTAGGGGTTTTTTTTTAGGTTAGGGTTCAGCGTTAGGTTTCGGGTCAGGGCCCGTGTTAGTGTCAGGGTCACGGTTACGTTTAAGGTTAGAGATAAGTTCAGGCTCACATTCAGTGTCAGGTTCAGTGTTAGGGTGAGGGTCAGGGTCACTGTTAGGGTCAGACTTAGGTTTCTGGTCTTTGCCTGGGTCGGGGACAGGGTGAAGTCTAGGACCAGTGTCAGGTTTACGGTCAGGATCAGGTATTGGTTGAAAGTACACATTCGGGTCAGGGACAGGGTTAGGTAGTGGTCATTGTTAGGTTCATGGTTAGGTTAAGGGTCAGGGCCAGTGTCCGGTTTAGGGTCAGGGTCTGGTATAGGCAAAGTTCAGGGTTAGGGTTATGATCTTAGTCAGGTATAGGGTCAGGGTTATTGTTAAAGTTTAGGGTTAGTTTTATGTTTAGCGTTAGGTTGACGGTTAGGGTTAGAACTTGTTAGGGTCAGGGTCCGTGGTAGGGTTACGGGTTAGTGTTAGGGTTAGGTTCAGATATAGGATTCGAGGGAGGGCCCATGTTAGTGTCAGGGTCAGGGTTACATTTAGGGTTTGACTAGGGTTCAGTCTCACATTCAGGGTCAGGTTTAGTGTTCAGTTGATTGTCGGGGTCACTGTAAGGGTCAAGGTTAGGTTATCGTCATGGTCTGGGTCAGGGTCAGGGTGAAGTTTAGCACCAGTGTCCTGCTTAGGGTCAGTTTCAGGTATTGGTTTAAAGTCCACATTCGGGTCAGGGACACGGTTATGTAGTGGTCAGAGTTAGTGTCAAGGTTAGGATTAGGGTCAGAGTCAGGGTCAGGTAAAGGTCAGGGCCAGGGTCAGGTTGAGGGTCAGGCTTTCGTATAGGGTCAAAGTTTGGATCAGTGTCACAGTTAGGTTTTGGCAGTAGGGTTTGAGATTGGGGTTAGGGTTAGGGTTAGAAGTAGGGTTACGGTTAGGGTTAGGGATAGACAGCGGAAGGTCAGGGTTACGGTTTGGTTTAGGTTAGGGGTTAGTGTTAAGGTCAGGGTCAGCATGATGTGTAGGTTCAGGGTCCTTTTTAGGGTCACGGTTAGAGTTACCATTAGGTTTAGGGTTAGGGTCAAGCACACTGTCACGTTCAGGGGTAGGGTTAGGGTCCGGGTTAGGTCAGCATCAGGGTTAGGATTAGGGTCAGGGTCAGGGTCCTGGTTAGGTTTGAATCATGGTTATGGTAATGTCAGAGTTAGGTTTAGGTTCAGGGTCCACATCAGGGTCAGTGTCAGGCTGAGGTTAGGTTTAGGGTTCAGGTCAGGATCACAGTCAGGGTCAGGGTCAGGGTCAGGGTCAGGGCTTGGGTTAGGGTTTGCGGCAGGCTCATATCAGTGTCAGGGTCAGGGTTAGTGGTTACTGTTAGGGTTAGCCCCGCTCCTGGGTCATGGACCCGTCCCTTCAGGGTCTCAGGATAAACCCTGGGCAGAATGGTATAGACCCTACACCCGATCCCACTTAACCTGCCTTAAACTGGGGTGTGAACATGACTTGCCCACGAGACATCTACCTCCCTCATCAGCCTGATCCTGCTTGGGGCATCTCCACCCAGGATGCATGGCCAGGTCCTCTTTACACACAGACACACAGACACCCAGAGGCACACACACACACACACACACACACACACACACAGAGAGAGACAGGCAGGAGACCTAGGGCTACACAAGTGGATAAGAGGTGTGGGACTCTCTGACTCTGAGCCCCCTGGTGTCATCTTTTAAATTTATTAGTCAAAGGGCCTGAGGTGATGGGGAAACCTGATATGACCTGCCAGGTAGGGGACGTGTCAGACGGGCCAGCTCTCTTCTCCCTGCATCCTCTCGGCGTTAGTACAACAGAGAACATGTCGCTTCCTTTAGGTTGTGCCTAGAAATGAGCTGGTCATGGCGGTTTTCTCTGTAATGGGGTGTCTGGATATGTGGGTTCCAATTCCCTTGGGCTCAGTCATCAAGGAAGTGAGGTCACCACTGCCTGGGGGCTCCTTACCAAACTTCCTGCTCCACCAGAGCTCCCTGAGCCGCCGGTCCCCACGCTGCTCAAGGCTCACACACCACTCAATGCAGTGCCCATCCTGTGACCCCCATACAGCCTCCCCACAGCCCCTGGGAGGCCTGCGTGCAGCTGATTTCCCCGCTGGAGGGAACAGAGCTGGTTTTAGACCAGGTTAGTGTTAGGGTTAGGGTTAAGAATGACTTAGGGTCAGGGTTAGGGTTAGACGTCTTTGGGGTCAGGGTTAGTGTAAGGCTTAGGGTAGGGCTCAGGGTTAGGGTTAGGTTCATGGTCAGTTTTAGGGTCAGGATCACAGTAGGTTCAGGGTTAGCGTTACAGGCAGAGTCAGGCTCAGGGTCAGTGTTAGGCTGACGGTTAGGTTTATGTCCAGGCAGGGTCATGGTCAGATTTACGGTCAGGTTCAAGTTTTGGTTTGGTGGCAAGGTTCATGTCAGGGTCAGGCTTAGGTTTGGGACAGGTTAGGCTTAGAGGTAGATTGAGGGTTAGGGTTAGACTGGGTTAGGGTCAGTGTCAGGGATAATGTTAGGGGTTTTTTTAGGGTTAGGTTCAGCCTTAGCTTTCGGGTCAGGGCCCATGTTAGTGTCAGGGTCAGGGTTACGTTTAGGGTTAGAGTTAGGGTCAGGCTCACATTCAGTGTCAGGTTTAGTGTTAGTTTCAGCGTCAGGGTCATTGTTTGAGTCAGAGTTAAGTTTATGGTCTTTGCCTGGGTCGGGGTCAGGGTGAAGTCTAGGGCCAGTGTCAGGTTTACGTAGGATCAGGTATTGGTTTAAATTCCACATTCGGGTCAGGGACAGGGTTATATTGTGGTCATTGTGAGGGTCATGGTTAGGTTTAGGATCAGGGTGAGGGTGATTTAGGGTCAGGGTCTGGTATAGGCAAAGTTCCGGGTTAGAGTTATGATCATTATCAGGTATAGGGTCATGGATATTGTTTAAGTTTAGGGTTAGTGTTAGGGTTAGCGTTAGGTTGACTGTTAGGTTTAGAACTTGTTAGGGTCAGTGTCCGTGGTAGGTTTAGGGGTTAGTGTTAGGGTTAGGATCAGCAATAGGATTCGAGGAGGGCCAGTGTCAGCGCAGGGTCAGGGTTACATTTATGGTTCGAGTTAAGGTCAGGCTCACAGTCAGGGTCAGGTTTAGTTTTCAGGTCAGGGTCGGGGTCACTGTTAGGGTCAAGGTTAGGTTTATGGTCATGGTCTGGGTCACGCTCAGGGTGAAGTTTAGCACCAGTGTCTGGTTGAGGGTCAGGTTCAGGTTGGTTTAAAATCCACTTTTGGGTCAGGGACAGGTTTATGTAGTGGTCAGTGTTAGTGTCATGGTTTGGATTAGGGTCAGGGTCATGGTCAGGAGAAGGTCAGGGCCAGGGTCAGGTTGAGGGTCAGGCTTTGGTAGAGGGTCAATATTCGGTTCAGTGTCATACTTAGGTTTTGGTGGTAGGGGTTGGGATGGGGTTTGGGTTAGATTTATAAGTAGGGTTATGGTTAGGGTGGGTGAGACAGCATAAGGTCAGGGTTAGGGTTTGGTTTAGGGTAGGGGTTAGTGTTAGGTTCAGGGTCAGCATGAGGTGTAGGTTCAGGGTCCTTATTAGGGTCATGGTTAGAGTTACCATAAGGTTTAGGGTTAGGGTCAATTCAAGTCACGATCAGGGTTAGGGGTTAGGGTCCGGGTTTAGGTCAGCGTCAGGGTTAGGATTAGGGTCAGGGTCAGGGTCCTGGTTAGGTTTGAGTCATGGTTACGGTAATGTCAGAGTTAGGTTTAGGTTCAGGGTCCACATCAGGGTCAGTGTCAGGCTTAGGTTTCGGTTTAGGGTTCAGGTCAGGATCACAGTCAGGGTCAGGGTCAGGGTCAGGGCTTGTGTTAGGGTTTGGGGCAGTCTCACAGTCAGTCAGGGTCAGGGTCAGGGTTAGTGGTTACTGTTAGGGTTAGCCCTGATCCTGGGTCATGGACCCATCCGTTCAGGGTCTCAGGATAAACCCTGGGCAGAAGGGTGTAGACCCTACACCCGATCCCTCTTAACCAGCCTTAAACTGGGGTGTGAACATGACTTGCCCACGAGACATCTACCTCCCTCATCAGCCTGATCCTGCTTGGGGCATCTCCACCCTCGATGGCATAGCCAGGACCTCTTGACACACAGACACACAGACACACAGAGACACCCCCCCCACACACACACACCCACACACAGCGGGGAGGAGACCTAAGCCTATACGAGTGGATCAGAAGGTGTGGGACTCTCTGATCTGAGCCCCCTGGTGTCACCTTTTGATTTTTGAGCCAAAGGGCCTGAGGCATTGGGGAAACCTGATATGACCTGCCAGGGAGGGGACGTGTCAGACGGGCCAGGTCTCTTCTCCCTGCATTCTCTCGGCTTCAGTACAGCAGAAGAACATGTCGCTTCCTTTAGGATGTGCCTAGATAGAGCTGGGGAGGGCGTTTCTCTGTAATGGATGCCTGGATACGTGGGTTCCAATTCCGTTGGGCCCTTCGTCAAGGAAGTGAGGTCACCACTGCCTGGGGGTTCCTTACCGAACTTCCTGCTCCACCAGAGCTCCCTGAGCCGCCGGTCCCCACGCTGCTCAAGGCTCACACTCCACTCAATGCAGTGCCCATCCTGTGACCCCCATACAGCCTCCCCACAGCCCCTGGGAGGCCTGCGTGCAGCTGTTTTCCCCACTGGATGGAAAAGAGCTGGATTTAGACCAGGTTAGTGTTAGGGTTAGGGTTAAGAAAGAATTGGGGTCAGGGTTAGGGTTAGACGTCTTTGGGGTCAGGGTTAGCATAAGGCTTAGGGTAGGGGTCAGGGCTAGGGTTAGGTTCATGGTTAGGTTTAGGGTCTGGCTCACAGTAGGTTCAGGATTAGCGTTACGGTCAGAGTCAGGCTCAGGGTCAGTGTTAGGCTCACGGTTACGTTTAGGGTAAGATTCAGGGTCATGGTCAGTTTTCGGGTCAGGTTCAAGTTTTGGTTTGGGGGCAAGGTCATGTCAGGTCAAGGTTAGGTTTGGGACAGGTTTAGTGTCAGGGTTAGGATCAGGGTCAGGGTTAGGTTCATGGTGATGGTAAGGTCAGCTTTATGTTTAGGTTCTGTTTTATGAGTAGATTCAGGATCAGGGTTAGCTTTAGGGTTACTAATCTGTTCAGGCTCACGGATTGGGTCAGAGTTAGGTTTACAGTCAGGGTTAGGGTCAGTGTTAAGGTCAAGGCCAGGGTCAGTTTTAAGGTTAAGTTCTGACATAGGCAATGTTCAGAGTTAGGGTTATGATCAGGTTCAGGGAGAGGGTCAGGATAATTGTTAAAGTGGGGTTAGAGTAAGGCTTAGGGGTAGGTTGAGAGTTAGGTTAGACTGGGTTAGGGTCAGTGTCAGGGATAATGTTAGGGGTTTTTTTTTTAGGGTTAGGTTCAGCGTTAGGTTTCGGGTCAGGGCCCGTGTTAGTGTCAGGGTCACGGTTACGTTTAAGGTTAGAGATAAGTTCAGGCTCACATTCAGTGTCAGGTTCAGTGTTAGGGTGAGGGTCAGGGTCACTGTTAGGGTCAGACTTAGGTTTCTGGTCTTTGCCTGGGTCGGGGACAGGGTGAAGTCTAGGACCAGTGTCAGGTTTACGGTCAGGATCAGGTATTGGTTGAAAGTACACATTCGGGTCAGGGACAGGGTTAGGTAGTGGTCATTGTTAGGTTCATGGTTAGGTTAAGGGTCAGGGCCAGTGTCCGGTTTAGGGTCAGGGTCTGGTATAGGCAAAGTTCAGGGTTAGGGTTATGATCTTAGTCAGGTATAGGGTCAGGGTTATTGTTAAAGTTTAGGGTTAGTTTTATGTTTAGCGTTAGGTTGACGGTTAGGGTTAGAACTTGTTAGGGTCAGGGTCCGTGGTAGGGTTACGGGTTAGTGTTAGGGTTAGGTTCAGATATAGGATTCGAGGGGGAGGGCCCATGTTAGTGTCAGGGTCAGGGTTACATTTAGGGTTTGACTAGGGTTCAGTCTCACATTCAGGGTCAGGTTTAGTGTTCAGTTGATTGTCGGGGTCACTGTAAGGGTCAAGGTTAGGTTATCGTCATGGTCTGGGTCAGGGTCAGGGTGAAGTTTAGCACCAGTGTCCTGCTTAGGGTCAGTTTCAGGTATTGGTTTAAAGTCCACATTCGGGTCAGGGACACGGTTATGTAGTGGTCAGAGTTAGTGTCAAGGTTAGGATTAGGGTCAGAGTCAGGGTCAGGTAAAGGTCAGGGCCAGGGTCAGGTTGAGGGTCAGGCTTTCGTATAGGGTCAAAGTTTGGATCAGTGTCACAGTTAGGTTTTGGCAGTAGGGTTTGAGATTGGGGTTAGGGTTAGGGTTAGAAGTAGGGTTACGGTTAGGGTTAGGGACAGACAGCGGAAGGTCAGGGTTACGGTTTGGTTTAGGTTAGGGGTTAGTGTTAAGGTCAGGGTCAGCATGATGTGTAGGTTCAGGGTCCTTTTTAGGGTCACGGTTAGAGTTACCATTAGGTTTAGGGTTAGGGTCAAGCACACTGTCACGTTCAGGGGTAGGGTTAGGGTCCGGGTTAGGTCAGCATCAGGGTTAGGATTAGGGTCAGGGTCAGGGTCCTGGTTAGGTTTGAATCATGGTTATGGTAATGTCAGAGTTAGGTTTAGGTTCAGGGTCCACATCAGGGTCAGTGTCAGGCTGAGGTTAGGTTTAGGGTTCAGGTCAGGATCACAGTCAGGGTCAGGGTCAGGGTCAGGGTCAGGGCTTGGGTTAGGGTTTGCGGCAGGCTCATATCAGTGTCAGGGTCAGGGTTAGTGGTTACTGTTAGGGTTAGCCCCGCTCCTGGGTCATGGACCCGTCCCTTCAGGGTCTCAGGGTAAACCCTGGGCAGAATGGTATAGACCCTACACCCGATCCCACTTAACCTGCCTTAAACTGGGGTGTGAACATGACTTGCCCACGAGACATCTACCTCCCTCATCAGCCTGATCCTGCTTGGGGCATCTCCACCCAGGATGGCATGGCCAGGTCCTCTTTACACACAGACACACAGACACCCAGAGGCACACACACACACACACACACACACACACACACAGAGAGACAGGGAGGAGACCTAGGGCTACACAAGTGGATAAGAGGTGTGGGACTCTCTGACTCTGAGCCCCCTGGTATCACCTTTTAAATTTATTAGTCAAAGGGCCTGAGGTGATGGGGAAACCTGATATGACCTGCCAGGTAGGGGACGTGTCAGACGGGCCAGCTCTCTTCTCCCTGCATCCTCTCGGCTTTAGTACAACAGAGAACATGTCGCTTCCTTTAGGATGTGCCTAGAAATGAGCTGGGCATGGCGGTTTTCTCTGTAATGGGGTGCCTGGATATGTGGGTTCCAATTCCCTTGGGCTCAGTCATCAAGGAAATGAGGTCACCACTGCCTGGGGGCTCCTTACCAAACTTCCTGCTCCACCAGAGCTCCCTGAGGCGCCGGTCCCCACGCTGCTCAAGGCTCACACACCGCTCAATGCAGTGCCCATCCTGTGACCCCCATACAGCCTCCCCATAGCCCCTGGGAGGCCTGCGTGCAGCTGTTTTCCCCGCTGGAGGGAACAGAGCTGGTTTTAGACCAGGTTAGTGTTAGGGTTAGGGTTAAGAATGACTTAGGGTCAGGGTTAGGGTTAGACGTCTTTGGGGTCAGGGTTAGTGTAAGGCTTAGGGTAGGGCTCAGGGTTAGGGTCAGGTTCATGGTCAGTTTTAGGGTCAGGATCACAGTAGGTTCAGGGTTAGCGTTACAGGCAGAGTCAGGCTCAGGGTCAGTGTTAGGCTGACGGTTAGGTTTATGTCCAGGCAGGGTCATGGTCAGATTTACGGTCAGGTTCAAGTTTTGGTTTGGTGGCAAGGTTCATGTCAGGGTCAGGCTTAGGTTTGGGACAGGTTAGGCTTAGAGGTAGATTGAGGGTTAGGGTTAGACTGGGTTAGGGTCAGTGTCAGGGATAATGTTAGGGGTTTTTTTTTTTTTAGGGTTAGGTTCAGCCTTAGCTTTCGGGTCAGGGCCCATGTTAGTGTCAGGGTCAGGGTTACGTTTAGGGTTAGAGTTAGGGTCAGGCTCACATTCAGTGTCAGGTTTAGTGTTAGTTTCAGCGTCAGGGTCATTGTTTGGGTCAGAGTTAAGTTTATGGTCTTTGCCTGGGTCGGGGTCAGGGTGAAGTCTAGGGCCAGTGTCAGGTTTACGTAGGATCAGGTATTGGTTTAAATTCCACATTCGGGTCAGGGACAGGGTTATATTGTGGTCATTGTGAGGGTCATGGTTAGGTTTAGGATCAGGGTGAGGGTGATTTAGGGTCAGGGTCTGGTATAGGCAAAGTTCCGGGTTAGAGTTATGATCATTATCAGGTATAGGGTCATGGTTATTGTTTAAGTTTAGGGTTAGTGTTAGAGTTAGCGTTAGGTTGACTGTTAGGTTTAGAACTTGTTAGGGTCAGTGTCTGTGGTAGGGTTAGGGGTTAGTGTTAGGGTTAGGATCAGCAATAGGATTCGAGGAGGGCCAGTGTCAGCGCAGGGTCAGGGTTACATTTATGGTTCGAGTTAAGGTCAGGCTCACAGTCAGGGTCAGGTTTAGTTTTCAGGTCAGGGTCGGGGTCACTGTTAGGGTCAAGGTTAGGTTTATGGTCATGGTCTGGGTCACGCTCAGGGTGAAGTTTAGCACCAGTGTCTGGTTGAGGGTCAGGTTCAGGTTGGTTTAAAATCCACTTTTGGGTCAGGGACAGGTTTATGTAGTGGTCAGTGTTAGTGTCATGGTTTGGATTAAGGTCAGGATCATGGTCAGGAGAAGGTCAGGGCCAGGGTCAGGTTGAGGGTCAGGCTTTTTAGAGCGTCAATATTCGGTTCAGTGTCATACTTAGGTTTTGGTGGTAGGGGTTGGGATGGGGTTTGGGTTAGATTTATAAGTAGGGTTATGGTTAGGGTGGGTGAGACAGCATCAGGTCAGGGTTAGGGTTTGGTTTAGGGTAGGGGTTAGTGTTAGGTTCAGGGTCAGCATGAGGTGTAGGTTCAGGGTCCTTATTAGGGTCATGGTTAGAGTTACCATAAGGTTTAGGGTTAGGGTCAATTCAAGTCACGATCAGGGTTAGGGTTAGGGTCCGGGTTAGGTCAGCGTCAGGGTTAGGATTAGGGTCAGGGTCAGGGTCCTGGTTAGGTTTGAGTCATGGTTACGGTAATGTCAGAGTTAGGTTTAGGTTCAGGGTCCACATCAGGGTCAGTGTCAGGCTTAGGTTTCGGTTTAGGGTTCAGGTCAGGATCACAGTCAGGGTCAGGGTCAGGGTCAGGGTCAGGGCTTGGGTTAGGGTTTGGGGCAGTCTCACAGTCAGTCAGGGTCAGGGTCAGGGTTAGTGGTTACTGTTAGGGTTAGCCCTGATCCTGGGTCATGGACCCATCCGTTCAGGGTCTCAGGATAAACCCTGGGCAGAAGGGTGTAGACCCTACACCCGATCCCTCTTAACCAGCCTTAAACTGGGGTGTGAACATGACTTGCCCACGAGACATCTACCTCCCTCATCAGCCTGATCCTGCTTGGGGCATCTCCACTCTCGATGGCATAGCCAGGACCTCTTGACACACAGACACACAGACACACAGAGACACCCCGCCACACACACACACCCACACACAGCGGGGAGGAGACCTAAGCCTATATGAGGGGATCAGAAGGTGTGGGACTCTCTGATCTGAGCCCCCTGGTGTCACCTTTTGATTTTATTAGCGAAAGGGCCTGAGGCGTTGGGGAAACCTGATATGACCTGCCAGGGAGGGGACGTGTCTGGCGGGCGAGCTCACTTCTCCCTGCAACCTCTGGGCTTCAGTACAGTAGAAGAACGTGGTGCTTCCTTTAGGATGTTCCTAGATAGATCTGGGGAGGGCGTTTCTCTGTAATGGGATGCCTGAATACGTGGGTTCCAATTGCGTCGGGCTCTGTCATCAGGAAAGTGAGGTCACGAATGCCTGGGGGTTCCTTACCAAACTTCCTGCTCCACCAGAGCTCCCTGAGCCGCCGGTCCCCACGCTGCTCAAGGCTCACACTCCACTCAATGCAGTGCCCATCCATTGACCCACATACAGCCTCCTCCCAGACCCTGGGAGGCCTGGGTGCAGCTGTTTTCCCCGCTGGAGGGAACAGAGCTGGGTTTAGACCAGCTTAGTGTTAGGGTTAGGGCTAAGAAAGACGTAGGGTCAGGTTTAGGGTAGACATCTTTGGGGTCAGGGTTAGCGTAAGGCTTAGGGTAGGGGTCAGGGTTAGGGTTAGGTTCATGGTTAGGTTTAGGGTCAGGATCACAGTAGGTTCAGGGTTAGCGTTACAGTCAGAGTCAGGGTAAGGGTCAGTGTTAGGCTGACGGTTAGGTTTATGTCCAGGCAGGGTCATGGTCAGATTTACGGTCAGGTTCAAGTTTTGGTTTGGTGGCAAGGTTCATGTCAGGGTCAGGCTTAGGTTTGGGACAGGTTAGGCTTAGAGGTAGATTGAGGGTTAGGGTTAGACTGGGTTAGGGTCAGTGTCAGGGATAATGTTAGGGGTTTTTTTAGGGTTAGGTTCCGCCTTAGCTTTCGGGTCAGGGCCCATGTTAGTGTCAGGGTCAGGGTTACGTTTAGGGTTAGAGTTAGGGTCAGGCTCACATTCAGTGTCAGGTTTAGTGTTAGTTTCAGCGTCAGGGTCATTGTTTGGGTCAGAGTTAAGTTTATGGTCTTTGCCTGGGTCGGGGTCAGGGTGTAGTCTAGGGCCAGTGTCAGGTTTACGTAGGATCAGGTATTGGTTTAAAGTCCACATTCGGGTCAGGGACAGGGTTATATTGTGGTCATTGTGAGGGTCATGGTTAGGTTTAGGATCAGGGTGAGGGTGATTTAGGGTCAGGGTCTGGTATAGGCAAAGTTCCGGGTTAGAGTTATGATCATTATCAGGTATAGGGTCATGGTTATTGTTTAAGTTTAGGGTTAGTGTTAGGGTTAGCGTTAGGTTGACTGTTAGGTTTAGAACTTGTTAGGGTCAGTGTCCGTGGTAGGTTTAGGGGTTAGTCTTAGGGTTAGGATCAGCAATAGGATTCGTGGAGGGCCAGTGTCAGTGAAAGGGTCAGGGTTACATTTATGGTTCGAGTTAAGGTCAGGCTCACAGTCAGGGTCAGGTTTAGTTTTCAGGTCAGGGTCGGGGTCACTGTTAGGGTCAAGGTTAGGTTTATGGTCATGGTCTGGGTCACGCTCAGGGTGAAGTTTAGCACCAGTGTCTGGTTGAGGGTCAGGTTCAGGTTGGTTTAAAATCCACTTTTGGGTCAGGGACAGGTTTATGTAGTGGTCAGTGTTAGTGTCATGGTTTGGATTAGGGTCAGGGTCATGGTCAGGAGAAGGTCAGGGCCAGGGTCAGGTTGAGGGTCAGGCTTTGGTAGAGGGTCAATATTCGGTTCAGTGTCATACTTAGGTTTTGGTGGTAGGGGTTGGGATGGGGTTTGGGTTTAGATTTATAAGTAGGGTTATGGTTAGGGTGGGTGAGACAGCATCAGGTCAGGGTTAGGGTTTGGTTTAGGGTAGGGGTTAGTGTTAGGTTCAGGGTCAGCATGAGGTGTAGGTTCAGGGTCCTTATTAGGGTCATGGTTAGAGTTACCATAAGGTTTAGGGTTAGGGTCAATTCAAGTCACGATCGGGGTTAGGGTTAGGGTCCGGGTTAGGTCAGCGTCAGGGTTAGGATTAGGGTCAGGGTCAGGGTCCTGGTTAGGTTTGAGTCATGGTTACGGTAATGTCAGAGTTAGGTTTAGGTTCAGGGTCCACATCAGGGTCAGTGTCAGGCTTAGGTTTAGGTTTAGGGTTCAGGTCAGGATCACAGTCAGGGTCAGGGTCAGGGTCAGGGTCAGGGCTTGGGTTAGGGTTTGGGGCAGTCTCACAGTCAGTCAGGGTCAGGGTCAGGGTTAGTGGTTACTGTTAGGGTTAGCCCTGATCCTGGGTCATGGACCCATCCGTTCAGGGTCTCAGGATAAACCTTGGGCAGAAGGGTGTAGAACCTACACCCGATCCCTCTTAACCAGCCTTAAACTGGGGTGTGAACATGACTTGCCCACGAGACATCTACCTCCCTCATCAGCCTGATCCTGCTTGGGGCATCTCCACCCTCGATGGCATAGCCAGGACCTCTTGACACACAGACACACAGACACACAGAGACACCCCCCCCCCACACACACACCCACACACAGCGGGGAGCAGACCTAAGCCTATACGAGTGGATCAGAAGGTGTGGGACTCTCTGATCTGAGCCCCCTGGTGTCACCTTTTGATTTTTGAGCCAAAGGGCCTGAGGCATTGGGGAAACCTGATATGACCTGCCAGGGAGGGGACGTGTCAGACGGGCCAGGTCTCTTCTCCCTGCATTCTCTCGGCTTCAGTACAGCAGAAGAACATGTCGCTTCCTTTAGGATGTGCCTAGATAGAGCTGGGGAGGGCGTTTCTCTGTAATGGGATGCCTGGATACGTGGGTTCCAATTCCGTTGGGCCCTTCATCAAGGAAGTGAGGTCACCACTGCCTGGGGGTTCCTTACCGAACTTCCTGCTCCACCAGAGCTCCCTGAGCCGCCGGGCCCCCACGCTGCTCAAGGCTCACACTCCACTCAATGCAGTGCCCATCCTGTGACCCCCATACAGCCTCCCCACAGCCCCTGGGAGGCCTGCGTGCAGCTGTTTTCCCCCACTGGATGGAAAAGAGCTGGATTTAGACCAGGTTAGTGTTAGGGTTAGGGTTAAGAAAGAATTAGGGTCAGGGTTAGGGTTAGACGTCTTTGGGGTCAGGGTTAGCATAAGGCTTAGGGTAGGGGTCAGGGTTAGGGTTAGGTTCATGGTTAGGTTTAGGGTCTGGCTCACAGTAGGTTCAGGATTAGCGTTACGGTCAGAGTCAGGCTCAGGGTCAGTGTTAGGCTCACGGTTACGTTTAGGGTAAGATTCAGGGTCATGGTCAGTTTTCGGGTCAGGTTCAAGTTTTGGTTTGGGGGCAAGGTCATGTCAGGTCAAGGTTAGGTTTGGGACAGGTTTAGTGTCAGGGTTAGGGTCAGGGTCAGGGTTAGGTTCATGGTGATGGTAAGGTCAGCTTTATGTTTAGGATCTGTTTTATGAGTAGATTCATGATCAGGGTTAGCTTTAGGGTTACTAATCTGTTCAGGCTCACGGATTGGGTCAGAGTTAGGTTTACAGTCAGGGTTAGGGTCAGTGTTAAGGTCAAGGCCAGGGTCAGTTTTAAGGTTAAGTTCTGACGTAGGCAAAGTTCACAGTTAGGGTTATGATCAGGTTCAGGGAGAGGGTCAGGATAATTGTTAAAGTGGGCTTAGGGTTATGGTTAGAGGTAGGTTGAGGGTTAGGATTAGACCGGGTTAAGGTCAGTGTCAGGGATACTATTAGGGGTTAGATTTAGGGTTATGTTCAGCATTAGGTTTCAGGTCAGGGCCCGTGTTAGTGTCAGGGTCAGGATTACATTTAGGGTTAGAGTTAGGTTCAGGCTCACATTCAGTGTCAGGGTTAGTGTTAGGGTCAGGGATAGGTCTGCGTCAGGGTTAGGATTAGGGTCAGGGTATGGGTCATGGTGAGGTATTAGTCATATTTTCGTTAATGTCAGAGTTAGATTTAGGTTCAGGGTCCACATCAGGGTCCTTTCCAGGCTTAGGTTTCGGTTTATGGTTCAGGTAAGGATCACAGTAAGGGTCAGGGTCAGAGTCAGGTTCAGGGCTTGGGTTAGGGTTTGGGGCAGGCTCACAGTCAGTGTCAGGGTCAGGGTTAGTGGTTACTTACTGTATGGTTAGCCCCGCTCCTGAGTCATGGACTCATCCATTCAGGGTCTCAGGATAAACCCTGGGCAGAAGGGTGTAGACCCTACAACTGATCCCACTTAAGCAGCCTTAAACTGGGGTGTGAACATGACTTACCCACCAGACATCTAACCCCATATCAGCCTCATCCTGCTTGGGGCATCTCCACCCAGGATGGCATGGCCAGGTACTCTTTACTCACAGACACACAGACACCCAGAGGCACTCGCACTCATACACACACACACACACACACACACACACACACACACACACACACAGGGAGAGAGACAGGGAGGACACCTAGGGCTACACCCATAGATCAGAAGGTGTGGGACTCTCCGACTCTGAGCCCACTGGTGTCACCTTTTGATTTTATTAGCGAAAGGGCCTGAGGCGTTGGGGAAACCTGATATGACCTGCCAGGGAGGGGACGTGTCTGGCGGGCGAGCTCACTTCTCCCTGCAACCTCTGGGCTTCAGTACAGTAGAAGAACGTGGTGCTTCCTTTAGGATGTTCCTAGATAGATCTGGGGAGGGCGTTTTCTCTGTAATGGGATGCCTGGATACGTGGGTTCCAATTGCGTTGGGCTCTGTCGTCAGGAAAGTGAGGTCACGAATGCCTGGGGGTTCCTTACCAAACTTCCTGCTCCACCAGAGCTCCCTGAGCCGCCGGTCCCCACGCTGCTCAAGGCTCACACTCCACTCAATGCAGTGCCCATCCATTGACCCACATACAGCCTCCTCCCAGACCCTGGGAGGCCTGGGTGCAGCTGTTTTTCCCCGCTGGAGGGAACAGAGCTGGGTTTAGACCAGCTTAGTGTTAGGGTTAGGGCTAAGAAAGACGTAGGGTCAGGTTTAGGGTAGACATCTTTGGGGTCAGGGTTAGCGTAAGGCTTAGGGTAGGGGTCAGGGTTAGGGTTAGGTTCATGGTTAGGTTTAGGGTCAGGATCACAGTAGGTTCAGGGTTAGCGTTACAGGCAGAGTCAGGGTCAGGGTCAGTGTTAGGCTGACGGTTAGGTTTATGTCCAGGCAGGGTCATGGTCAGATTTACGGTCAGGTTCAAGTTTTGGTTTGGTGGCAAGGTTCATGTCAGGGTCAGGGTTAGGTTTGGGACAGGTTAGGCTTAGAGGTAGATTGAGGGTTAGGGTTAGACTGGGTTAGGGTCAGTGTCAGGGATAATGTTAGGGGTTTTTTTAGGGTTAGGTTCCGCCTTAGCTTTCGGGTCAGGGCCCATGTTAGTGTCAGGGTCAGGGTTACGTTTAGGGTTAGAGTTAGGGTCAGGCTCACATTCAGTGTCAGGTTTAGTGTTAGTTTCAGCGTCAGGGTCATTGTTTGGGTCAGAGTTAAGTTTATGGTCTTTGCCTGGGTCGGGGTCAGGGTGAAGTCTAGGGCCAGTGTCAGGTTTACGTAGGATCAGGTATTGGTTTAAAGTCCACATTCGGGTCAGGGACAGGGTTATATTGTGGTCATTGTGAGGGTCATGGTTAGGTTTAGGATCAGGGTGAGGGTGATTTAGGGTCAGGGTCTGGTATAGGCAAAGTTCCGGGTTAGAGTTATGATCATTATCAGGTATAGGGTCATGGTTATTGTTTAAGTTTAGGGTTAGTGTTAGGGTTAGCGTTAGGTTGACTGTTAGGTTTAGAACTTGTTAGGGTCAGTGTCCGTGGTAGGTTTAGGGGTTAGTGTTAGGGTTAGGATCAGCAATAGGATTCGAGGAGGGCCAGTGTCAGTGAAAGGGTCAGGGTTACATTTATGGTTCGAGTTAAGGTCAGGCTCACAGTCAGGGTCAGGTTTAGTTTTCAGGTCAGGGTCGGGGTCACTGTTAGGGTCAAGGTTAGGTTTATGGTCATGGTCTGGGTCACGCTCAGGGTGAAGTTTAGCACCAGTGTCTGGTTGAGGGTCAGGTTCAGGTTGGTTTAAAATCCACTTTTGGGTCAGGGACAGGTTTATGTAGTGGTCAGTGTTAGTGTCATGGTTTGGATTAGGGTCAGGGTCATGGTCAGGAGAAGGTCAGGGCCAGGGTCAGGTTGAGGGTCAGGCTTTGGTAGAGGGTCAATATTCGGTTCAGTGTCATACTTAGGTTTTGGTGGTAGGGGTTGGGATGGGGTTTGGGTTAGATTTATAAGTAGGGTTATGGTTAGGGTGGGTGGGTGAGACAGCATAAGGTCAGGGTTAGGGTTTGGTTTAGGGTAGGGGTTAGTGTTAGGTTCAGGGTCAGCATGAGGTGTAGGTTCAGGGTCCTTATTAGGGTCATGGTTAGAGTTACCATAAGGTTTAGGGTTAGGGTCAATTCAAGTCACGATCAGGGTTAGGGTTAGGGTCTGGGTTAGGTCAGCGTCAGGGTTAGGATTAGGGTCAGGGTCAGGGTCCTGGTTAGGTTTGAGTCATGGTTACGGTAATGTCAGAGTTAGGTTTAGGTTCAGGGTCCACATCAGGGTCAGTGTCAGGCTTAGGTTTAGGTTTAGGGTTCAGGTCAGGATCACAGTCAGGGTCAGGGTCAGGGTCAGGGTCAGGGCTTGGGTTAGGGTTTGGGGCAGTCTCACAGTCAGTCAGGGTCAGGGTCAGGGTTAGTGGTTACTGTTAGGGTTAGCCCTGATCCTGGGTCATGGACCCATCCGTTCAGGGTCTCAGGATAAACCCTGGGCAGAAGGGTGTAGACCCTACACCCGATCCCTCTTAACCAGCCTTAAACTGGGGTGTGAACATGACTTGCCCACGAGACATCTACCTCCCTCATCAGCCTGATCCTGCTTGGGGCATCTCCACCCTCGATGGCATAGCCAGGACCTCTTGACACACAGACACACAGACACACAGAGACACCCCCCCCCCACACACACACCCACACACAGCGGGGAGGAGACCTAAGCTTTTACGAGTGGATCAGAAGGTGTGGGACTCTCTGATCTGTGCCCCCTGGTGTCACATTTTGATTTTTGAGCCAAAGGGCCTGAGGCATTGGGGAAACCTGATATGACCTGCCAGGGAGGGGATGTGTCAGCCGGGCCAGGTCTCTTCTCCCTGCATTCTTCCAGCTTCAGTACAGCAGAAGAACATGTCGCTTCCTTTAGGATGTGCCTAGATAGAGCTGGGGAGGGCGTTTCTCTGTAATGGACGCCTGGATACGTGGGTTCCAATTCCGTTGGGCCCTTCGTCAAGGAAGTGAGGTCACCACTGCCTGGGGGTTCCTTACCGAACTTCCTGCTCCACCAGAGCTCCCTGAGCCGCCGGTCCCCACGCTGCTCAAGGCTCACACTCCACTCAATGCAGTGCCCATCCTGTGACCCCCATACAGCCTCCCCACAGCCCCTGGGTGGCCTGCGTGCAGCTGTTTTCCCCACTGGATGGAAAAGAGCTGGATTTAGACCAGGTTAGTGTTAGGGTTAGGGTTAAGAAAGAATTAGGGTCAGGGTTAGGGTTAGACGTCTTTGGGGTCAGGGTTAGCATAAGGCTTAGGGTAGGGGTCAGGGTTAGGGTTAGGTTCATGGTTAGGTTTAGGGTCAGGATCACAGTAGGTTCAGGGTTAGCGTTACGGTAGAGTCAGGGTCAGGGTCAGTGTTAGGCTCACGGTTAGGTTTAGGGTCAGGTTCAGGGTCATGGTCAGTTTTCGGGTCAGGTTCAAGTTTTGGTTTGGGGGCAAGGTCATGTCAGGTCAGGGTTAGGTTTGGGACGGGTTTAGTGTTAGGGTTAGTGTTAGGGTCAGGGTTAGGTTCATGGTTATGGTAAGGTCAGCTTTATGTTTAGGTTCTGTTTTATGAGTAGGTTTAGGATCAGGGTTAGCTTTAGGTTTACTAATCTGTTCAGGCTCACGGATTGGGTCAGAGTTAGGTTTACAGTCAGGGTTGGGATCAGTATTAAGGTCAAGGTCAGTGTCAGTTTTAAGGTTAAGTTCTGACATAGGCAATGTTCAGAGTTAGGGTTATGATCAGGTTCAGTGAGAGGGTCAGGATAATTGTTAAAGTGAGGTTAGAGTTAGGCTTAGAGATAGGTTGAGGGTTAGGGTTAGAATGGGTTAGGGTCAGTGTCAGGGATAATGTTAGGGGTTTTTTTAGGGTTAGGTTCAGCCTTAGGTTTCGGGTCTGTGGCCATGTTAGTGTCAGTGTCAGAGTTACGTTTAGGGTTAGAGTTAGGGTCAGGCTCTCATTCAGTGTCAGGTTTCAGGGTCAAGGTCATTGTTTGGGTCAGAGTTAAGTTTATGGTCTCTGCCTGGGTCGGGGTCAGGCTGAAGTCTAGGGCCAGTGTCAGGTTTATGGTAGGATCAGGTATTGGTTAAAAGTCCACATTCGGGTCAGGGACAGGGTTATATTGTGGTCATTGTGAGGGTCATGGTTAGGTTTAGGGTCAGGGTGAGGGTGATTTAGGGTCAGGGTCTGGTATAGGCAAAGTTCCGGGTTAGGGTTATGATCATTATCAGGTATAGGGTCATGGTTATTGTTTAAGTTTAGGGTTAGTGTTAGGGTTAGCGTTAGGTTGACTGTTAGGTTTAGAAATTGTTAGGGTCAGTGTCCGTGGTAGTTTTAGGGGTTAGTGTTAGGGTTAGGATCAGCAATAGGATTCGAGGAAGGCCAGTTTCAGCACAGGGTCAGGGTTACATTTATGGTTCGAGTTAAGGTCAGGCTCACAGTCAGGGTCAGGTTTAGTTTTCAGGTCATGGTCGGGGTCCCTGTTAGGGTCAAGGTTAGATTTATGGTCATGGTCTGGGTCACGCTCAGGGTGAAGTTTAGCACCAGTGTCAGGTTGAGGGTCAGGTTCAGGTTCAGGTTTTTTAAAAATCCACATTCGAGTCAGGGACAGTTTTTTATGTAGTGGTTAGTGTAGTGTCATGGTTTGGATTAGGGTCAGGGTCACGGTCAGAATAAGGTCAGGGCAAGGGTCAGGTTGAGGGTCAGGCTTTGGTATAGAATCAATATTCGGTTTAGTGTCACTCTTAGGTTTTGGCGGTAGGGTTTGGGATGGGGGTTTGGGTTAGATTTATAAGTAGGGTTATGCTTAGGGTGGGTTAGACAGCGTAAGGTCAGGGTTAGGGTTTGGTTTAGGGTAGGGGTTAGTGTTAGGGTCAGGTTCAGCGTTAGGTTTAGGTTCAGGGTACGTAGAGGTTCATGATTAGAGTTACCTTTAGTTTTAGGGCTAGCGTCAGGCTCACAGTCACGTTCAGGCTTAGGGTTAGCGTCCGGGTTAGGTCAGCGTCAGGATTAGGATTAGGGACAAGGTCAGGGGTCCCAGTTAGGTTTCAGTCATGTTTACAGTAATGTCAGAGTTAGGTTTGGGTTCAGGGTCCACATCAGGGTCAGTGTCAGGCTTAGGTTTAGGTTTAGGGTTCAGGTCAGGATCACAGTCAGGGTCAGGGTCAGGGTCACGGCTTGGGTTAGGGTTTGGGGCAGTCTCACAGTCAGTCAGGGTCAGGGTCAGGGTTAGTGGTTACTGTTAGGGGGTTAGCCCTGATCCTGGGTCATGGACCCATCCATTCAGTGTCTCAGGATATACCCTGGGCAGAAGGGTCTAGACCCTACACCTGATCCCTCTTAACTAGCATTAAACTGGGGTGTGAACATGACTTGACCACCAGATATCTAAGCCCTCATCAGCCTGATCCTGCTTGGGGCATCTCCACCTTCGATGGCATAGCCAGGACCTCTTGACACACAGACACACAGACACACAGAGGCACGCCCCCACACACACACACACAGCGGGGAGGAGACCTAATCCTATACGAGTGGATCAGAAGGTGTGGGACTCTCTGATCTGAGCCCCCTGGTGTCCCCTTTTTGAGTTTTATTAGCCAAAGGGCCTGAAGCGTTGGGGAAACCTGATATGACCTGCCACGTAGGGGACTTGTCTGGCGGGCGATCTGTCTTCTCCCTGCATCCTCTCAGCTTCAGTACAGCAGAAGAACATGTCGCTTCCTTTAGGATGTGCCTAGATATGAGCTGGGCATTGGGGGTTTCTCTGTAATGGGGTGCCTGTATACGTTTGTTTCAATTCCCTTGGGCTCTGTCGTCAGGGAAGTGAGGTCACCACTGCCTGGGGGCTCCTTACCAAACTTCCTGCTCCACCAGAGCTCCCTGAGCCACCGGTCCCCATGCTGCTCAAGGCTCACACTCCACTCAACACAGTGCCCATGCAGTGACCCCCATACTGCCTCCTCCCACCCTCTGGCAGGACTAGGTGCAGCTGTTGTCCCCGCTGGAAGGAACAGAGCTGGGTTTTAGACTAGGTTAGTGTTAGGGTTAGGGTTAAGAAAGACTTAGGGTCAGGGTTAGTGTTAGACGTTTAGGGTAAGTAGGGTCATGGTTAGCGTTACGGTCACAGTCAGGGACAGGGTCAGTGTTAGGATGACGGTTAGTTTTCGGGGTCAGTTTCAGTGTCATGGTCAGATTTAGAGTCAGGTTCAAGTTTTGGTGTGGGGGGCAACTTTCATGTCAGTGTCATGTTTAGATTTGGGACAGGTTTATTGTCAGGGTTAGGGTCAGGGTCAGGGTTAGGTTCATGGGTATGGTAAGGCCAGCTTTATGTTTAGGTTCTGTTTTATGAGTAGGTTCAGGATCAGTGTGAGCTTTAGGGTGACGATTCTGTTCAGGATCACGGATTGGGTCAGAGTTAGGTTTACAGTCAGGGTTAGGGTCAGTGTTAAGGTCAAGGCCAGGGTCAGGTTTAAGGTTAAGGTCTGACATAGGCAATGTTTAGAGTTAGGGTTATGATCAGGGTCAGGGAGAGGTTCAGGATTATTGTTAAAGTGGGGTTAGAGTTAGGATTAGAGGTAGTTTGAGGGTTAGGGTTAGACCGGGTTAGGGTCAGTGTCAGGGATAATGTTAGGGGTTAGTTTTAGGGTTAGGCTCAGCGTTAGGTTTCGGGTCAGGGCCCGTGTTAGTGTCAGGGTCAGGGTTAGGTTTAGGGTTAGAGTTAGGTTCATGCTCACATTCAGTGTCAGGGTTAGTGTTAGGGTCAGGTTTAGATCAGCATCAGGGTCAGGATTAGGGTCAGGGTCTGGGTCATGGTTAGGTATTAGTCATATTTACGGTAATGTCAGAGTTAGGTTAGGTTCAGGGTCCACATCAGGGTCCTTGCCAGGCTTAGGTTTTGTTTTGCGTTCAGGTAAGGATCACAGTCAGGGTCAGGGTCAGAGTCAGGTTCAGGGCTTGGGTTAGGGTTTGGGGCAGGCTCACAGTCAGTGTCAGGGTCAGGGTTAGTGGTTACTGTTTGGGTTAGCCCTGCTCCTGAGTCATGGACCCATCCATTCAGGGTCTCAGGATAAACCCTGGGCAGAAGGGTGTAGACCCTAAAACTCATCCCACTTAAGCAGCCTTAAACGGGTGTGAACATGACTTACCCACCAGACATCTAACCCCATATCAGCCTCATCCTGCTTGGGGTATCTCCATCCACGATGGCATGGCCAGGTCCTCTTTACACACAGACACAGAAACCCAGTGGCACACACACACACACACACACACACACACACATAAACACACAGAGACGGGGAGGAGACCTAGGTCTACACCGGTCGAATAGAACGTGTGGGACTCTCTGACCCCGAGCCCCCTCATGTCTCCTTTTGATTTTATTAGCCAAAGTCCTGAGGCGTTGGGGAAACCTGATATGACCTGCCAGGGAGGGGACTTGTCTGGCCGGCAAGCTCTCTTCTCCCTGAATCCTCTCGGCTTCAGTACAGCAGAAGAACATGTCGCTTCCTTTAGGATGTGCCTAGAAATGAGCTGGGCAGGGGGCTTTCTCTGTAATGGGGTGCCTGGATACGTGGGTTCCAATTCCTTTGGGCTCTGTCGTCAGGGAAGTGAGGTCACGACTGCCTGGGGGCTCATTACCCAACTTCCTGCTGCACCAGAGCTCCCTGAGCTGCCGGTCCCCATGCTGCTCAAGGCTAACACTCCACTCAATGCAGTGCCCATCCAGTGACCCCCATATAGCCTCCTCCCAGCACGTGGGAGGCCTGGGTGCGGGGATGTCCCTGCTGGAGGGAACAGAGCTGGGTTTAGACAAGGTTAGTGTTAGGGTTAAGAAAGACTTAGGGTCAGGCTTAGGGTTAGACATCGTTGAGGTCAGGGTTAGCGTAAGGCTTATGGTAGGGGTCAGGGTTAGGGTTAGGTTCATGGTTCTGAACCCTGAAAACTTAGGGTAAGGTCTAGGTTCTGAAGCCTGAAAACTGAGGTAGGGAAGAGATGATGACCTAAGGCCATGGCGGGTCTGATGTGCTCAGTGTGCGGTCAGCTGTCTGGGTGTTGGTCACGAGGTCAGGGCTCAGGTTGTCAGAAAATGAATTAGTGCCCAGGTTAGACTATATATTTTGGGTGGCTGCTAGTGCCCTGTAGGTTCTTATCTGAAGAACTCTTCAGGATATGAAGAATGAGCGAGTCTGAGGCGCGTGCTCAGGCTTTTGTCTCTGGATTTTGATTCAGCGATGGCCGTGGAATGTTGGGGAGGCCTCATGGGCCAGGGACGAATCTTGCTCTCTGTGGATTTGGCCCGATCCCAATTATTTTTCGTCAATCTGTGGATGGGAGGACTCCTTTCAGATTTGTTACCTCAGGTGTCCCACCAAAAGAGGAATTCCAAAGCAGAACCCTGGGGAAGAGTGAAGGGACAACCCGAACTACGGTTAAAAATTGGGGCCTAGGGGCATGGCAAGCCCAATATGCTGTCTCTCCATCCAGCCACTGAGAGGCCTTACCTGAGGACTGGGCTCAGGCTGAGGGTCACAATGTGTGTTTTGTGACCAATGTGGCCCGCAAGCATGGGCGGGGCCTCATATCCACACTGGTTTGAAGTACACTGAACCTTGGACAACATGCCAACCACAAGGTTTCTTGCCATGGGGAAAGAGTTATGATTTCTGCATCATTTTCAAACCCGGGAAGTGATTGGAGATAAGGTCTAGGTTCTGAAGCCGGAAAACCGAGGTTGAGAAGAGATGACGACCTAAGGCCATGGCGGGTCCGATGTGCTCAGTGTGCGGCCAGCTGTCTGGGTGGGGCCAGGAGGTCCAGGCTCAGGCTGTGTCAGAAAGGGCATTAGTGCCCAGGTCAGCCTATATATTTGGGGTACAGCCGAATGGCGTGCAGGTTGATCCTCATTTGGGGTTTCTGGGTAGCACCAGAGGGAAATGTTTTTTCTTCTGGAGGACAGGCAGAGTGCTGCATTGTAGTCTGGAGTGCCAAATTGGAGGGCGTGTTGGCCAGTAGTCTGAGGACGGAAGTCTGAGACCCATGGCTAGGCCTAGGATTCTGGGTGAGGGTATGGCAGACACAATCTACAGACCTGAATCGATATCTCATGCATCTGAAGTCAGGGCGAGGATCAGACGATCACTCAGGTTGGACATTCTGTTCCGATGGCCCCTTCTTGAAGGGGGGGTGGATCACGAGGCCATGGGGGTTTTCGCACGATTGGAGTTGTGAGAAGCTCCCAACTGCAAAGATTCTTCTTCAGGACAATTGAGACATTTGGTTGGCTACAGGACAATGATTCCGAGAAGGGTTCTAAGGATGGATGGCTGGGTAGCCCACCTCGCATTCCAATTGTCTCCAAGCAACAAGACAGGTTAGATCTGCTGGATCTGGGGGAGCAACCGAGGAGGCTGAGTTGAAAGACTCTCCCGTGGATGTGTCCTAATACGATTTTGCGTCTAAGGCGACCTTGGAATTAAGCGGTGGCACTGGGGCCCTGAAGTGTTCTCCTAATGAGAGGCTTTCACACAGCTCCATCGTGCAAGTTTCCGATGTGTAGATGAGATTTGTTCTGATGGGTGAGTCTAGAAACAGCCATATGCTGTTATTGAAATCCAGGCCTCTGAGGAGAGATGCCTGGATACCAAAGCAATGGAACGATAGGTGCCTAGGGGCCTGTTCGTTCCTTTTTACCTCTGGGGACATCAGTCTATGGGTCTGAGTGCCGGTAGGTGCTCAGATGGGCCCAGATTGCCCTGTTTGTCCTGGGAAGCCACAAATATTGGGATGGCCTCAGGGACTTAGGAGGTTTATCCTTTTAGTAGGGTTGTGGCCATTGGAATGGGCACATACAATTCCCTTGGAGAGGGCAAGCACAGTCGTCAGGTTTGGCTCCAGGGGCCTGAGCCTATAGGGTGTGTAGGCCAGGGCTGTTTGGACAGTTGTCTGAAAACACAAACTCGGCTTATGTTTCGGGTCATAGGTATGGCAGGACTGATGTACAGACCATGAGGATTATTCTTCGGGATATGAAAAAAGGGCGAGTGCGAGGCTCTTGCTCAACTTTTTCTCTCTGGATATCGTGTCACTCATGGTCGAGAAATTTGGGGGTGACTTCATGGGAAAAGGACGAGTCTTACTCTCTGGGTGTTTGGCCCCGTCCAAAGAGTTTGGGGTCATTCTGTGGGATGGAAGAAGTCCGTTGTTCTGTTGCTGTTGATTTCTTTTGTTTTGTTTTTCAACCTCAGGTGTCCCACCAAATGAGGGATTCCAGAGTAGAGAGCTGGGGAGGGGCGACTGGAAAACCAGAAATCTGGTCAAAAATTGGGGCCTAGGGACATGTCAAGCCCATTATGACATCTAATGGTCCAGCCTCTGAGAGGACGTACTAGAGGACAGGACTCACGCTGAGGGTCACAATGCGTGTTTATGCCCTCGTCGAACCTCAGGGTGAATGCTGGTTTCTCCTACACTCAACGTTGGACAACATGCCAACCACAAGTTTTCTTGCAACGGGTAAGGAAGAGTTCTGATTTCTGCATCGCAGTCACCCCTGGGCAGTGATTGGAGATAAGGTCTAGGTTCTGAAGCCTGAAAACTGAGGTAGGGAAGAGATGATGACTTAAGGCCATGGCGGGTCTGATGTGCTCAGTGTGCGGTCAGCTGTCTGGGTGTTGGTCACGAGGTCCGGGCTCAGGTTGTCAGACAGTGCATTAGTGCCCAGGTTAGACTATATATTTTGGGTGCATTCGAGTGCCGAGTAGGTTCTTACCTGAAGAACTCTTCAGGATATGAAGAATGAACGAGTCTGAGGCTTGAGCTCAGGCTTTTGTCTCTGGATTTTGTATCAGCGATGGCCGAGGAATGTTGGGGAGGCCTCATGGGACATGGACGAATCTTCCCTCTCTGTGGATTTGGCCCGATCCCAATTGTTTTTCGTCAATCTGTGGGATGGGAGGACTCCTTTCAGATTTGTTACCTCAGGGGTCCCACCAAAAGAGGAATTCCAAAGCAGAGCCCTGGAGAAGTGTGAAGGGACAACCTGAACTAAGGTTAAAATTTGGGCCTAGGGCCATGAAAGTCCAATATGTTGTCTCTCCATCAAGCCACTGAGAGGCCTTACCTGAGGACTGGGCTCATGCTGAGGGTCACAATGTGTGTTTGTGACCAATGTGGCCCGCAAGCATGGGCGGGTCCTCATATCCACACTGGTTTCAACTACACTGAACCTTAAACAACATGCCAAGCACAAGGTTTCTTGCCATGGGGAAAGAGTTCTGATTTCTGCATCATTTTCAAACCCGGGCCGTGATTGGAGATAAGGTCTAGGTTCTGAAGCCTGAAAACCGAGTTTGAGAAGAGATGACAACCTAAGGCCATGGCGGGTCCGATGTGCTCCGTGTGCGGCCAGCTGTCTAGGTGGGGCCAGGAGGTCCAGGCTCAGGTTGTGTCAGAAAGGGCATTAGTGCCCAGGTCAGCCTATATATTTGGGGTACACAGCCGAATGGCGTGCAGGTTGATCCTCATTGTGGGTTTCTGGGTAGCCCCAGAGGGCAATGTTTTTTCTTCTAAAGGGCAGGCAGAGTGCTGCATTGTAGTTCTGGATTGCCAAACTGGAGGGCTTGTGGGCCAGTAGTCTGAGGACAGAAGTCTGAGAACCCAAGCTAGACCTAGGTTTCTGGGTGAGACCTGAATCAAGATCTCGTGCATCTGAAGTCTGGACGAGGATCAGACGATCGCTCAGGTTGTACTTTCTGTCCCTGATGGCCCCTTCTTGAAGTGAGGGTGGATCATGCGGCCATGGGGGTTTTCGCGCGATGGGAGTTGTGAGAAGCTCCCAACTGCAAATATTCTCTTCAGGACAATTGAGACCTTGGGTTGGCTACAGGACAATGATTCCGAGCAGGGTTCTAAGGATGGATGGCTGGGTAGCCCACCTCGCATTCCAATTGTCTCCAAGCAACAAGACAGGTTAGATCTGCTGGATCCGGGGGAGCTACCGAGGAGGCTGAGTTGAAAGGGACTCTCCCTTGGATGTGTCCTAATATGATTTTGCGTCTATGGAGACCTTGGAATGAAGCAGTGGCACTGGGGCCCTGAAGGGTGCTCCTAAAGAGAGGCTTTCACACAGCTCCATCGTGCACGTTTCCGATGTGTAGATGAGATTTGTTCTGATGGGTGAGTCAAGAAACAGCCATATGCTGTTATCGAAATCCAGGCCTCTGAGGAGAGATGCCTGGAAACCAAAGCAATGGATCTGATAGGTGCCTAAGGGCCTGTTCGTTCCCTTTTACTTCTGGGGACAACAGTCTACGGGTCTGAGTGCCGGTAGGTGCTCAGATGGGCCCAGATTGCCCCTGTTTGTCCTTGGATGCCACAAATATTGGGATGGCCTCAGGGACTTTGGAGGTTTATCCTATTAGTTGGGTTGTGGCCATTAGAATGGGCACATACAATTCCCTTGGAGAGGGCAAGCACTGTCGTCAGGTTTGGCTCCAGGGGCCTGACCCTGTAGGGTGTGTAGACCAGGGCTGTTTGGACAGTTGTCTGAAAACACAAACTCGGCTTATGTTTAGGGTCATAGGTATGGCAGGACTGATCTACAGACCATGAGGAGAACACTTCGGGATATTAAAAAAGGGCGAGTGTGAAGCTCTTGCTCAAGATTTTGTCTCTGGATATCGTGTCACTCATGGTCGTGAAATTTCTGGGTGACTTCATGGGAAATGGACGGGTCTTACTCTCTGGTTGTTTGGCCCCGTCCAAAGAGTTTGTGGTCATTATTTGTGATGGAAGAAGTCAGTTGCTCTGTTGTTGATTAGTTTTGTTTTGTTTTTCAACCTCAGGTGTCCCACCAAATGAGGGATTCCAGAGTAGAGCCCTGGGTAGGGGCGACTGGACAACCAGAAATCTGGTTAAGAATTGGGGCCTAGGGTCATATCAAGCCCTTTATGACATCTAATGGTCCAGCCACTGAGAGGACGTACTAGAGTACAGGACTCACGCTGAGGGTCACAATGCGTGTTTATGCCCCTGTCGCACTCAAGAATGGGCGGGGCCTCAGGGTGAATGCTGGGTTCTCCTACACTGAACGTTGGACAGCAAGCCAACCACAAGGTTTCTTGCAATGTGTAAGGAAGACTTCTGATTTCTGCATCACAGTCACCCCTGGGCAGTGATTAGAGATATGGTCTAGGTTCCAAAGCCTGAAAACTGAGGTAGGGAAGAGATGATGACCTAAGGCCATGGCGGGTCTGATGTGCTCAGTGTGCGGTCAGCTGTCCTGGTGTTGGTCAGGAGGTCCAGGCTCAGGTTGTGTCAGACAGTGCATTAGTGCCCAGGTTTGACTATATAATTTCGGCACATTCGAGTGCCATGTCGATTTTTCCTCCTTTATGCTGCCTGGGCAGCTAATTAGGCAATATATTTTTTTCTAGAGGGGCAGGCAGAGTGCTTCATTGTCGGTTCAGAATTGCCAAACATGAGGGCTTCCGCGCCAGGAGTGTGAGGACGGAAGTCTGAGATCACAAGCTAGACTACGGTATCAGGGTGGGGGGGCACGGCAGGTACCCCCTGCAGATCTGAACCTATATCACATGCCTTGGATGTTCAAGGCGAGGATCAGACGTTGGCTCAGGTTGGAGTTTCTGTGCCTGATGGCCCCTTCATGAAGGGAGCGGAATCTCGAGGCCCTGGAGGTTTTCCCACGTTGGGAGTTGTGGGAAGCCCCCTTCAAGGATTCCTTCTGCGGGACAATTGAGACCTGATGGACAGCTCCAGGACATCCCATAGGGAATGACTCCAGAGCACCGTTCCAGGATGGATGCCTGGGAAGCCAGCCTCGCATACCAATTGTCTCCTAGCAACAAGACAGTTTAGATCTGATGGATCTGCGGGAGCAACCGGGGAGGCTGAGTTGAAATGGACTTTCCTGAGGAAGGGTCCTAATGTGTGTTTGTGTCCATGAGGGCCTTGGAATGGGGCGGTGGCACCGGCACCCTGAAGTATTCTCCGAAGCTTTTGACATAGCTCCCATGCACACGTTTCCTTGTGGAGACGAGATTTGTTCTTATGGTGCCTCAAGAAAACCCCTATGCTGTTATTGGAATCCAGGCTTTTGAGGAGACATGCCTGTAAACCAAAGCAAAGAATCTGATAATGGCCTAGGGTCCTGTATGGTTCAATCTTCTTCTCTGGGGATATCCATCTAGGGTATGAGTGGAGGTAGATGCTCAGCTGGTGTCAGACCGCACTTTTTTATCCCGGGCGACCTATACTATTGGGATGGCCTCCGGGCATTGGAGGGTTCTCCTAATTTATACGATTTTGGACAATGGAATGGGCAGAATTCCCATGGATTAGCTAGGCACAGTCCAAATGTGTGGCTCCAGGGGCCCCAGCCTGGAGGGTGTATGGCCCAGGACTTTGAGGACAGAAGTCTGAAAACACAAACTCAGCTTAGGTTTGGGGACGTAGGTATGGCACGCGCGATCTACAAACCATGGGAAGAACTCTTCACGATATGAAGAATGAGCGAGTCTGAGGTGCTTGCTCAGGCATTTGTCTCCGGATTTTGTATCAGCGATAGCCCTGGAATGTTGGGTAGGCCTCATGGGCCATGGACGAATCTTCCCTCTCTGTGGATTTGGCTCGATCCCAATTGTTTTTCGTCAATCTGTGGGATGGGAGGACTCCTTTAAGGTTTGTTACCTCAGGTGTCCCACCAAAAGAGGAATTCCAAAGCAGAGCCCTGGGGAAGAGTGAAGGGACAACCCGAACTATGGTGAAAAATTGGGGCCTAGGGGCATGGCAACCCCAATATGCTGTCTCTCCATCCAGCCACTGAGAGGCCTTACCTGAGGACTGGGCTCAGGCTGAGGGTCACAATGTGAGTCTGTGACCAACGTGGCCCGCAAGCATGGGCGGAGCCTCATGGGCCACACTGGATTCAATGACACTGAACGATGGACCACATGCCAACCAAAAGGTTTCTTGCCATGGGGAAAGAGATCTGATTTCTGCATCATTTTCAAACCCGGGCAGTGATTGGAGATAAGGTCTAGGTTCTGAAGCCTGAACACCCGAGGTTGAGAAGTGATGACGACCTACGGCCATGGCGGGTCCGATGTGCTCCGTGTGCGGCCAGCTGTCTGGGTGGGGCCAGGAGGTCCAGGCTCAGGCTGTGTCAGAAAGGGCATTAGTGCCCAGGTTAGCCTATATATTTGGGGTACAGCCGAATGAGTGCAGGTTGATCCTCATTGGGGTTTCTGGATAGCCCCAGAGGGCAATGTTTTTCTTCTGGAGGGCAGGCACAGTGCTGCATTGTAGTTCTGGATGGCCAAACTGGAGGGCTTGTGGGCCAGTAGTCTGAGGACGGAAGTCTGAGAACCCAAGCTAGCCCTAGTTTCTGGGTGACGATATGGCAGGCACAATCTACAGACCTGAATCGAGATCTCTTGCATCTGAAGTCAGGGCGAGGATCAGACGATCGCTCAGTTTGGACTTTCTGTCCCTGATGGACCTTACTTGAAGGGTTGGGTGGATCACGAGGTCATGGGGTTTTTCCCATGATGGGAGTTGTGAGAAGTTCCCAACTGCAAAAATTCTTCTGCAGGACAATTGAGACCTGTTGGTTGCTCCTGGCCAATGATTCCGAGCAGGGTTCTAAGGATGGATGGCTGGGTAGCTCACCTCACATTCCAATTGTCTCCAAGCAACAAGACAGGTTAGATCTGCTGGATCTTGCGGAGCACCCGAGGAGGCACAGTTGAAATGGACTCTCCCGTGGATGTGTCCTAATATGTCTTTGTGTTTATGGAGACCTTGGAAAGAAGCGGTGGCACTGGGGCCATGAAGGGTTCACCTAAACAGTGGCTTTGACACAGCTCCAACGTGCAAGTTTCCCATGTGTACATGAGATTTGTTCTGATGGGTGAGTCGAGAAACAGCCATATGCTGGTACTGAAATCCAGTCCTCTGAGGAGAAATGCCTGGAAAACAAAGCAATGGATCCGATTAGTGCCTAGGGGCCTGTTCATTCCTTTTTAAGTCTGGGGACATCAGTCTACAGGTCTGAGTGCAGGTAGGTGCTCAGATAGGCTCAGATTGCCCCTGTTTGTCCTGGGAAGCCACAACTATTGGGATGGCCTCAGGGACTTTGGAGGTTTATCCTATATGTAGGGTTGTGGCCATTTGAATGGGCACATACAATTCCCTTGGAGAGGGCAAGCACAGTCCTCAGGTTTGGCTCCAGGGGCCTGAGCCTGTAGGGTGTGTAGGCCTGAGCTATTTGGACAGTTGTCTGAAAACACAAACTCGGCTTATGTTTCGGGTCATAGGTATGGGAGGACTGATCTACAGAAAATGAGGAGAACTCTTTGGGATATGAAAAAAGGGCGAGTGTGAGGCTCTTGCTCAAGTTTTTGTCTCTGGATATCGTGTCACTCATGGTCGTGAAATTTCCGGGTGACTTCATGGGAATTGGACGAGTCTTACTCTCTGGGGGTTTGGCCCCGTCCAAAGAGTTTGGGGTCATTGTGTGGGATGGAAGAGGTCCGTTTTGTTGTTGTTGTTGATTTGTTTTGTTTTGTTTTTCAACCTCAGGTGTCCCACCAAATGAGGGATTCCAGAGTAGAGCCCTGGGGAGGGGCGAATGGACGACCAGAAATCTGGTCAAAAAATGGCGCCTAGGTACTGTCAAGCCCATGATGACATCTAAGGGTCCAGCCACTGAGAGGACTTACTGGAGGACAGGACTCACGCTGAGGGTCACAATGCATGTTTATGCCCCCGTCACACTCAAGAATGGGAGGGTCCTCAGGGTGAATGCTGGTTCCTCCTACACCGAACGTTGGACAACATGCCAACCAGAAGGTTTCTTTCCATGGGTAAGGAAGAGTTCTGATTTCTGCATTACAGTCACCCCTGGGCAGTGATTGGAGATAAGGTTTAGTTTCTGATGCCTGAAAACTGAGGTAGGGAAGAGATGATGACTTAAGGCCATGGCGGGTCTGATGTGCTCAGTGTGCGGTCAGCTGTCCTGGTGTTGGTCAGGAGGTCCGGGCTCAGGTTGTGTCAGACATTGCATCAGTGCCCAGGTTAGATTATATAATTTGGGTACATTCGAGTGCCGTGTAGGTTTTTCCTCCTTTAAGCTGCCTGGGCAGCTCATTAGGCAATATATTTTTTCTAGAGGGCAGGCAGAGTGCTTCATTGTCGGTCCAGAATTGACAAACCTGAGGGCTTCGGGGCCAGGAGTGTGAGGACGGAAGTCTGAGAACACAAGCTAGACTTCGGTTTCAGGGGGAGGGCACGGCAGGTACCCCCTGCAGATCTGAACCAATATCTCATGCATCTGATGTCAGGGCGAGGATCCGACGTTGGCTCAGTATGGAGTTTCTGTGCCTGACGGCCCCTTCATGAAGGGAGCGGAATCTCGAGGCCCCGAGGTTTTCCCACGTTGGGAGTTGTGGGAAGCCCCCTTCAAGGATTCCTTCTGCGGGACAATTGAGACCTGTTGGACAGCTCCAGGACATCCCATAGGGAATGACTCCAGAGTACCGTTCCAGGATGGATGCCTGGGAAGCCAGCCTCGCATACCAATTGTCTCCTAGCAACAAGACAGTTTAGATCTGATGGATCTGCGGGAGCAACCGGGGAGGCTGAGTTGAAATGGACTTTCCTGAGGATGGGTCCTAATGTGTGTTTGTGTCCATGAGGGCCTTGGAATGGGGCGG
Source organism: Mustela putorius furo (assembly GCF_011764305.1). Lineage (NCBI taxonomy): Eukaryota > Metazoa > Chordata > Mammalia > Carnivora > Mustelidae > Mustela > Mustela putorius. Next base: position 3,331 of record NW_025421886.1, on the reverse strand, counting down.
TGGCACCGGGACCCTGAAGTATTATCGTAAGCTTTTGACATAGCTCCCATGCACACGTTTCCTAGTGGAGACGAGATTTGTTCTTATGGTGCCTCAAGAAAACCCCTATGCTGGTATTGGAATCCAGGCTTTTGAGGAGACATGCCTGTAAACCAACGCAAAGGATCAGATAATGGCCTAGGGTCCTGTCTGGTTCAATCTTCTTCTCTGTGGACATCCATCTATGGTATGAGTGGAGGTAGATGCTCAGCTGGTGTCAGACCGCCCTTTTTTGTCCCGGGCGACCTACACTATTGGGATGGCCTTCGGGGCTTTGGAGGGTTCTCCTAATCTGTACTATTTTGGACAAAGGAATGGGCAGAATTCCCATGGATTGTGTAGGCACTGTCCTAATGTGTGGCTCCAGGGGCCCCAGCCTGGAGGGTGTGTGGCCCAGGACTTTGAGGACAGAAGTCTGAAAACACACACTCAGATTAGGTTTGGGGGCGTAGGTATGGCACTCCCGATCTTCCAACCATGGGAAGAACTCTTCAGGATATGAAGAATGAGCGAATCTGAGGCGATTGCTCAGGCTTTTGCCTCTGGATTTTGTATCAGCGATGGCCCTGGAATGTTGGGTAGGCCTCATGGTCCATGGACGAATCTTCCTCTCTGTGGATTTGGCCCGATCCCCAATTATTTTTCGTCAATCTGTGGGATGGGAGGACTCCTTTCAGGTTTGTTACCTCAGGTGTCCCACCAAAAGAGGAATTCCAAAGCAGAGCCCTGGGGAAGAGTGAAGGGACAACCCGAACTATGGTGAAAAATTGGGGCCTAGGGGCATGGCAACCCCAATATGCTGTCTCTTCATCCAGCCACTGAGAGGCCTTACCTGAGGACTGGGCTCAGGCTGAGGGTCACAATGCGTGTTTGTGACCAATGTGGCCCGCAAGCATGGGCGGGGCCTCATGGGCCACACTGGTTTCAACGACACTGAACATTGGACAACATGCCAACCACAAGGTTTCTTGCCATGGGGAAGGTGTTCTGATTTCTGCATCATTTTCAAACCCGGGCAGTGATTGGAGATAAAGTCTAGGTTCTGAAGCCTGAAAACCGGGGTTGAGAAGAGATGACGACCTAAGGCAATGGCAGGTCCGATGTGCTCAATGTGCGGCCCCAGCTGTCTGGGTGGGGCCAGGAGGTCCAGGCTCAGGCTGTATCAGAAAGGGCATTAGTGCCCAGGTCAGCCTATATATTTGGGGTACAGCCGAATGGCGTACAGGTTGATCCTCATTTGGGGTTTCTGGTTAGCCCCAGAGGGCAATGTTTATCTTCTGGAGGGCAGGCACAGTGCTGCATTGTAGTTCTGGATGGCCAAACTGGAGGGCTTGTGGGCCAGTAGTCTGAGGACGGAAGTCTGAGAACACAAGCTAGGCCTAGGTTTCTGGGTGACGATATGGGCAGGCACATTCTACAGACCTGAATCGAGATCTCTTGCATCTGAAGTCAGGGCGATGATCAGACGATCGCTCAGGTTGGACTTTCTGTCCCTGATGGCCCCTACTTGAAGGGTTGGGTGGATCACGAGGGCCATGGGGTTTTTCCCACGATGGGAGTTGTGAGAAGCTCTCAACTGCAAAGATTCTTCTGCAGGACAATTGAGACCTGTTGGTTTCTCCTGGCCAACGATTCTGAGCAGGGTTCTAAGGATGGATGGCTGGGTAGCCCACCTCACATTCCAATTGTCTCCAAGCAACAAGACAGGTTAGATCTGCTGGATCTTGGGGAGCAACCGAGGAGGCTGAGTTGAAATGGACTCTCCCGTGGATGGGTCCTAATATGTCTTTGTGTAATGGAGACCTTGGAAAGAAGCGGTGGCACTGGGGCCCTGAAGGGTTCTCCTAAACAGAGGCTTTGACACAGCTCCAACGTGCAACTTTTTCCATGTGTACATGAGATTTGTTCTGATGGGTGAGTCAAGAAACAGCCATATGCTGGTACTGAAATCCAGTCCTCTGAGGAGAAATGCCTGGAAAACAAAGCAATGGATCCGATTAGTGCCTAGGGGCCTGTTCGTTCCTTTTTTACTGCTCTGTGGACATCAGTCTACGGGTCTGAGTGCAGGTAGGTGCTCAGATGGGCTCAGATTGCCCCTGTTTGTCCTGGGAAGCCACAACTATTGGGATGGCCTCAGGGACTTTGGAGGTTTATCCTATTAGTTGGGTTTTGGCCATTTGAATGGGCACATACAATTCCCTTGGAGAGGGCAAGCACAGTCCTCAGGTTTGGCTCCAGGGGCCTGAGCCTGTAGGGTGTGTAGGCCAGAGCTGTTTGGACAGTTGTGGTCTGAAAACACAAACTCGGCTTATGTTTCAGGTCATAGGTATGGCAGGACTGATCTACAGAAAATGAGGAGAGAACTCTTTGGGATATGAAAAAGGGCGAGTGTGAGGCTCTTGCTCAAGTTTTTTGTCTCTGGATATCGTGTCACCCATGGTCGTTGAAATTTCCGGGTGACTTCATGGGAATTGGACGAGTCTTACTCTCTGGGGGTTTGGCCCCGTCCAAAGAGTTTGGGGTCATTGTGTGGGATGGAAGAGGTCCGTTTTGTTGTTGTTGTTGATTTGTTTTGTTTTGTTTTTTCAACCTCAGGTGTCCCACTAAAATGAGGGATTCCAGAGTAGAGCCCTGGGGAGGGGCGACTGGACGACCAGAAATCTGGTCAAAAAAATGGGGGCCTAGTGACATGTCAAGCCCATGATGACATCTAAGGGTCCAGCCCACTGAGAGGGAACTTACTGGAGGACAGGACTCACGCTGAGGGTCACAATGCATGTTTTATGCCCCCGTCGCACTCAAGAATGGGCGGGGCCTCAGGGTGAATGCTGGTTCCTCCTACACCGAACGTTGGACAACATGCCAACCACAAGGTTCCTTGCCATGGGTAGTAAGGAAGAGTTCTGATTTCTGCATCACAGTCACCCCTGGGCAGTGATTGGAGATAAGGTTTAGTTTCTGATGCCTGAAAACTGAGGGGTGGTAGGGAAGAGATGATGACCTAAGGCCATGGGCGGGTCTGATGTGCTCAGTGGTGCGGTCAGCTGTCCTGGTGTTGGTCAGGAGGTCCGGGCTCAGGTTGTGTCAGACATTGCATTAGTGCCCAGGTTAGATTATATAATTTGGGTACATTCGAGTGCCGTGTAGGTTTTTCCTCCTTTAAGCTGCTGGCAGCTCATTAGGCAATATATTTTTTCTAGAGGGCAGGCAGCAAGAGTGCTTCATGGTCGGTCCAGAATTGACAAACCTGAGGGCTTCAGGGCCAGGAGTGTGAGGTCGAAGTTCTGAGAAC